>NC_042623.1:257626008-257881352 GCF_901001135.1 Rhinatrema bivittatum | reverse complement strand
GCCCTTGAAGAGCAGGAGGGAGGCGCGCGCCCGCGCCTAAGGATAGCTGGAGGAGAGAAGCAGGATTGTTGGAGGCATCCTCCCAGCCACGTGGAAGGCCCAAGAAGCAGGCAGGCAGCGGGAGCAGCCCTGCCAACAAGCTGCAGGAGCGGCATCCAGCCGCGAAGAAGAATCAAGCAGGGAGAGAAGGAGGGCTGCAGGGACGGCTTCCCTGCCTGGCAAAGGACCCGGGCTGTAGCAGGCACCGGAGGGACGGCTTCACTGCTGGCTGAAGACCCCGGCACGGCAAGGAGGACTTCCTTGCCTCCCAAGGACCCCAGGAGTGGCTGCAGTGCATCAGGGAGAGCAGGAGCAGCAGCGGTGGTCCCAGCCACGAGGGAGAGCCCTCGTCAGCCCGACCCTGCCGCGCAGGGCCGGAGGCAGCCGGGGAGGAGCCTGGCGATGGCAGCACGCCTGCCGCGAAGGAGCTGCGCCAGCAGCCCAACTGGCCGTGGCAAGGTAGGTGACCTGCCTGAGCTCCTCGCAGACAGGTTCACAACAACCCTCATAAATAATCTTAGAAGAGGGTACACAAACCAGATTTTGTTGGGATGAACTCACCAGGGGTGTGCATTCGTTTTGAACGCATATGTAAAACGCAACGTAATTTTTTTTTTAACTTAAAAAAAGTGATGAGGCAAAACGATCGGATTTCCAACGTATTCAACATAGCTACGTTGAATACGTTGGAAATCGCGATTGTTGATCCTAAATAAAAATTTAAACCCTCACCCTCCTTAATCCCCCCCCCCCCAAGACTTACCAAAACTCCCTGGTGCTCGAGCGGGGAGTCAGGTCTCCCTAAGCTTGGGTCTCCCCAAGCTGGCCAAAAGTTCCGGTTGTGTCCAACGAGGGCCCGGAGCGAACGCGCGGGGAATCACGTGACGTCGGCGTCACTCCGACGTGACGCCGACGTCACGTGCTCCTCGCAAAGGAATACAGAAATGGCGTCCTGACTCCCCGCTCGACCACCAGGAGTTTTGGTAAGTCTTGGGGGGGGGATTAAGGAGGGTGAGGGGTTTAAATTTTTATTTAGGGTATCGGTGCACGTATGGACATAGACTCAACTTATGGAATTCTCCATATGTCCATATTGACCGAAATTGACCCCCCCCATTCGACTTATGGACTTATGAACATAAACTTTTTGTCTGCACATCCCTAGAATTCAGTGTGCATTTTGAAACATATGTTATCAAGAGATTAGCTAGATATGAAGGGGTTCCAGAATGAAAGGCCTTGAATGCCAGGTAACAATTTTGAATTGGATACGGAATAATCTTGGAAGCTAGTGAAGCTCATGCAAAGGTGGAGTAACATGGTCAAATTTATTTTTACTGAAAATAAGTTTTAGCAATGGTGTTTTGTACTAACTGTAATCTTTGGATTGATTGACACAATAAGGAATGATTATAGAGAGTTAAAGTAATGTAAGCAGTTGAGAACCAGAAAATAGATGAAGGATCTCAAGTCTGCAATACTCAAAAAAAAGGTCTAACTCGTCGAATTAGATGTAGAAAAAAAAAATAAAGGTAGATTTGAAGGACTTCAAAGGGGCATGGGATAAATACTGTGGATCCATAAAGTCTAGAGGATGTGAATGAAGAGAAAGGGCATTGGGATAGCTTGCGAGAATGACAGCTACTATCTGGAGATTAATATCCTTATTCAATAAACATACTGTCAATGTGACTCCAGCATTGCTCTATGCTTCAATGGCAAGAGGAAATGTGGTAAAAAGGATTTGCATTCACAAAAAATGGGGGAGTAGCTTGCTTGTTGCGGCGATTACTATTCCAAACCAAATAAGTCTGATACTTCACTTTCAATGCATATTGTATAGCTCTCTGCTTCAACGGCAGGGGAAAGGACTGATACTTCACTTTCAATGCATATCCAGCATAGCTCTCTGCTTCAACGGCAGGGGAGAAAGAGGAATAGAGGATTTATATTCAGGCAACAAGCAACAAGGACTGAATTACATAGTCTGGGTAAACACAATAATTATGGGTGTAGCTTGCTTGTTACGGCAGTTACTACTAGGGATGTGCAGAGCAAAAGTTTATATCCATATGTCAATATGTCCAAAGGGGGTCCCATTTGCGGTCAATATGGACATAAAAAAAATTTAATGAGTTGGGTATATGTCCATATGTGCAAAAAAAAAAATTTAAACCCCCTCACCCTCCTTAATCCCCCCCCCAGACTTACCACAACTCCCTGGTGATCGAGCGAGGAGTGAGGACGCCATTTCTGCAATCCTTGGCGAGAAGCATGTGACGTCGGCGCCACGTCGAGTGACGCGGCGTCACGTGATTCCCGGCGAGTTCGCGCCGGAAGGCTCGTTCGGCCCAAAAGGAACTTTTGGGCCGAACGAGCCGACATCACGTGCTCCTCGCAAAGGAATACAGAAATGGCGTCCTCACTCCTCGCTCGATCACCAGGGAGTTGTGGTAAGTCTGGGGGGGGGATTAAGGAGGGTGAGGGGGTTTAAATTTTTATTTTGGCTCAACAATCGCGATTTCCCACATATCCAACATAGCTATGTTGGATATGTAGGAAATCCGATCGTTTATGTCACATCACTTTTTTAAGTTAAAAAAAAAATATGCGTAGCGTTTTACATATGCGGTCAATACGAATGCACACCCCTAGTTACTACCCCAAATCAATTAAGACTGATACTTCACTTGGAATACATATCCAGCGCAACTCACTGCCTCAACGGCAGGGGGGAATAAAGAAAAGAGGAATTATATTTAGACAACAACCAAAAAGGACTGAATGGCACAGGCTGGGTAAACAAGCATGGGAGTAGCTTGCTTATTGCAGCAGATACTACCCCTAACCAATTAAGCTAGATACTTCACTTAGATGCAGCTCCAGCACTGCTCTCTACATCAATGGCGGGGGTGGAAGGTAACTAGAACCAAAAAGTTACTAATAAGGGCCAAGAGTAACAGATAAGTATGAGAAAAAAAAGTGTGAAAGCTTGCTGGGCAGACTGGATGGGCCGTTTGGTCTTCTGCCATCATTTCTATGTTTCTATGTTTCTATATTTTAAAATGTGCGCACGCGTCCATGTATGAGTGGTTCCTGGTGTGCACATGGATGCGGCTATTTTATAACCTGTACACATCAGTGACACAAACGGACCTAAACCAGTTCCCTCCCAGTCCTCTCCAATTAAGGAGCAGACTAGGAGGGAACTTCCCTAACCCTAACCCTGACCTTCCTTCTTTTCCCCTCTCCTTCTTGACCCCTAAACCTACCCTAGCTATCCCCTATATTTTTTTATTTATACTTACTGCTCCTCTGGCCAGCTGCTTCCACGTACTTCCCCGAGACAGTGTCTAATAGCACGGTCCCGATCTACTCCCCGCCTCACCCCTCCCTACCCAGACCCCACCCGACAGCCTGCTAGGGATGTGCATCCATTTTCAACGAATGCGCAATCCACAACTAATAGGTCCCTTTTCGTTGCATTTGTGGGTCCGCGAAACACATGGCAAACCCCCATGAATGCAACATATCATTAGTTTCATTCTTTTGGTTCCCGGTGTTTTAGTGGCCGTTTGAAATAGGCCATGTGAGAGTATCCACCAGGGGCAGATTGGCCTATCGGGGGATCGGGCTTCCCCCGGTGGGCCAGACTAGCTGATCACATGGCCTCCTCTGCACCTGCTCACATTTGAGGGCACGGGCCGAAAAAATGAAGACCAGCGCAGCCAGCGCCGCTGGAGAGATGAAGACCGCCGCATCCCAGGCCCGGGGCCAAAGAAAAGAAGATGGGCGCTGCCAGCCTCCGCCGGAGAAATGAAGACTGGCACAGCCAGCCGCCGCTAGAGAGCAGGTGGTGGGGGCCGAAGAAAAGAAGATTGTATATATGTATTTGAGATCAGAAGAAAAGAAGGTTGTATATATGTATTTGAAATCGGAAGGGTGCTTCTAATTGTGTGTGTATGTGGTGTGTATGTGAGAAAGGAATGGTGCTTCTGTGTGTGGGTGTATGTGGTGTGTATGTGAGAAAGGAATGGTGCTTCTGTGTGTGTGTGTGTGTATATGTGGTGTGTATGTGAGAAAGGAATGGTGCTTCTGTGTGTGAAATAGGGAAGGTGCTTAATGTATTTGAGATAGGGAGGGTGCTTCTGTATGTGTGTGGTGTATATGTGAGTCAGGGAGGGTGCTTGTGTGTGTCAATGTGTGTGCGCGAGAGAGAGATGGAGCATGTTTTTGGCTGGCTTGTGGCTGAGAGAAAGGGCATGTGTGTGATTGAGCATATTTGTAAGTGAGATAGAACATGAGTGTGATTGATAACTTGTGTGTAAATGAAATACAGAGAGCATGTGTGTGATTAAAAGCCTGTGTGTAAGTATAAGAGAGAGAGAACATTGTGTGATTGAGAGAGACTGGCCAGAGAGGTGACGTGTGTATGTGTAAGAGACTGATCAGGGAGATGACAGGTGTGTGTGTGTGTGTGTGTGTGTGTGTGAGAGAGAGAGAGACTGGTTGGGGAGATGATTGGTATGCAAGAGAGATAAACTGGTCCTGAGGGTATGACTGGTGTGTGTGTAGAGAGAGACAGAAGAGACGGTTGTGGTCCCTAAGGAAGAGGACTGTGAGAACTTCAGCAGCTACTGCTGCTTCTCGTGTGGCCTGCAAGGGAAAGGAGTAGGACAACTGCTGGAGAGGGTAAGTAAAGGTGGCTTTTTAAGTTCATTTTTCTTGATTGACTACCATTTTAATTATTGGGTAGTATGTGATGTGTCTGCTGTTTGAAATATTTTATTGGTGTTTTCTTAAAGTTTTCAAAATTTGCTTGAGTCTTTAATTATTGGATATTCTATTCATCAGCTGTTTTGAAATTATTTTATTAGTATGATTTTACTATTATGTTTTATGATTTATATATCTTGATTTTATTGATTGTTTCATGTGGAATGGTGAAATTTTGTTTTTCCATTGTTACACTGTATAGAGTCTGGCATGATGCGTTTTACAGTTCAGTTTTTGTCTGCACATTTCTATTTATACTTTATGTGGCTTTATTCTGTATTTGGTGAGGGTTTGTGTTCTGCATGCAAAGACTGAGATGAAGCATTCTTTTAATATGTGGTTTCTCTGTAGGGATCATGGCCTGTTCTGTTTTCCTGATAGGAGGTGTATTGATATTTTAGATTCTGGTGTAATACTTGTGGTATTTATGCCACTTTGCTGCCACTTTGCCACAGTCTAAGTACTTTGGAGTTCTTTTTCCCTTCTGATGATTGCTGCCCAGATGTTTCATCAGAATTGATAAGGAAACCCCAATTCTGCAGCCAAAAATAGGCTGCAAATACTTCCCCATTGACTTTAATGGCAAAACGAATGAAACTAATGAACACATTGGGTTTTCCCCTTATGAAACTAATAAAACAAATTTGGGTCCCAGCGAAATGGAAACAGAAATGAAACAACATTTTTCCTTCTGCACATTTCTACAGCCCGCTCCTTTCTTTAGGTCTGGGGGCTGGGGCGGGAGGCATGGCCAAGGACTCAGGCAAAGCGGGGGAGATAAAAGTAAGGGGGTTTTTTTTCGAGCTGGGGCGGGACAGGTAGGGGAAGTGAGGGGAAGGTGGGGGGGATGGGGAAAACCAGCTGGTCTCCCTGAGGGCTCGGCATGCGCAAGGTGCAATAGTGTGCACCCCCTTGCGCGCGCCGACCCCTGATTTTATAACATGTGCGCAGCTGCTCATGCATGTTATACAATTGGGCGTACGTTTGTGCGCGCCAGGTAGCACGCACAAATGTACACCATGCGCGTACCTTTTAAAATCTGCCCCGACTGGTATATAATGACCAGAAAAGTTAACAAATCTAGTTCCATATTTAAGCCATATCTTGAATTACAATGAAATTGGGGAGAATCAATACAAAGTAGAGCAATACTTGACAATCAAAAAAATAAATAAGTAAAGGGGGAGGTGCAGATTATAATTCAATCACCGGTTACTGCTTGGTTAACTTCACCAGGGGGTTGATAGAAATCCAGAAAAAAACCCAATTGGGAAGGTTCAAAAAATATATATCTAGTGTTATCAATCTTTATTACACACTTATGTTGGAACCATATAGTTATCTGAGCACCCAACTGTCGTGCACGAGTACATAAAACCAAAACTTTTTCTGACATAGCTGTGTTGCTCTGGAGATATCTGGATAAATCCAGACCATCTGGCCTAGATATAAGGATTCTCTATTTCGAAGAAGTATCCTAAGGACATTATCTCGATCAGTTGAAAAAACAAAATTAACCAAAAGAGTTCCCCTGTTTTCAATTTGAGCTTCAGTAGATGTTTCCAAAAAGTCAGATAGATTTACAGATGGTGGAGGATTTGCATTCAATGACAAAACAGGAGCAGAGGCAGGAAATTCACCCTGTTGTTTATTGTTTTGAAGAAAATAAACCGTTGACATGGGTGGTATCATATCCAGTGAAAAATGTAATATCTCCTGCAGATAATTTCTAATGTTCTCTAGGGGAGATTAATTTGCATTTTGGAAAGTTTAATACCCTCAGGTTCAAATACCTGGTTGAATTTTCCAAATTTTACACTCTTTTAGAAATAGCAAATTCTCCCTGAATTAAAGCTCTCTGAGTAATTTGAATTTGAGACATTTTGGAATCCAGTTCTTCTATCTTAGATGAATGTGATATAACCACAGGATTTAAGGAATGAAGGGGGTCATTCTCAATAGCTTTTGCATGCAAGAAGTCCCTTTTCGCGTGCGATAGAGTGATCGGGGTGGAGTTGGCCCTGGAAGAGGAGGAGTCGGGGTGCGATGCTGCGGAGACATTGCTGGCGGCGAAAAGTAAGAACCCTTATCACTGCCAGTTTCGCGCCTTTTATGGTGTAGTTATTCGGTGCAAAAGCCAGCAGCCAGTGCACCGCAGTGGTGCGATGGCTGCCGGCTTTCACAGGCCCACCCCCCGCTTCACACACCCCCCCCCCCCCCGGTACCGCGCGATTCACTATTCTCTGTGAGAATAGTGAATCCAGGCCTAAGGGGGTCATTTTCAATTGTTTTCACATGCGAAAAGTCCCTTTTCGCGTGCAATAGGGTGATCTGGGTGGAGTTGGGGTGGAGTCGGGATGGGGTCGCGGTGGAGTCAGGGCGGCACCGGCGCAGACGCTGTGGAGACATCACTGGCGAGAAAGGTAAGGACCCTTCTTGCCGACAGTTTCGCGCCGAATAACTACACCTTTTATGGTGTAGTTATTTGGTGCAAAAGCCGGAAGCCAGCATAACACAGTGGTGCGATGGCTGCCGGCTTTTGCAGGCCCGCCCCCTACCCCCACCCCCTCGTACCACATGATTCACTATTCTCTGTGAGAATAGTGAATCCAGGCCTAAATTTGTTTGGAGAATCTTTCAAAGCTGTTGTTAGAGATATAATAAAGCTTTCTAGTATTGAAATAGCCTTCCACAAAGAGTCCAGAGTCACAACAGGGGGTTTAAACAGAAAGGGTTTAAAGGAAAAAGCTTGTTGAGGATTTCCATCACTGCTCTGGGAAACTTCCAAGATCTCTCTCCTTTCTAGGGTGGGCATCTTTGCAGGAAACCCAATATGCTAGAGATGTGAATCGTGTCCTCGATCGTCTTAACGATCGATTTCGGCTGGGAGGGGGAGGGAATCGTATTGTTGCCGTTTGGGGGGGTAAAATATCGTGAAAAATCGTGAAAAATCGTAAAAAAAAAAAAACGTAAAATCGCAAAACCGGCACATTAAAACCCCCTAAAACCCATCCCCGACCCTTTAAATTAAATCCCCCACCCTCCCGAACCCCCCCCCCCCCAAATGACTTAAATAACCTGCGGGTCCAGCGGCGGTCCGGAACGGCAGCGGTCCGGAACGGGCTCCTGCTACTGAATCTTGTTGTCTTCGGCCGGCGCCATTTTCCAAAATGGCGCCGAAAAATGGAGGCGGCCATAGACGAACACGATTGGATGGCAGGAGGTCCTTCCGGACCCCCGCTGGACTTTTGGCAAGTCTTGTGGGGGTCAGGAGGCCCCCCCAAGCTGGCCAAAAGTTCCTGGAGATCCAGCGGGGGTCAGGGAGCGATTTCCCGCCGCGAATCGTTTCCGTATGGAAAATGGCGCCGGCAGGAGATCGACTGCAGGAGGTCGTTCAGCGAGGCGCCGGAACCCTCGCTGAACGACCTCCTGCGTCGATCTCCTGCCGGCGCCATTTTCCGTACGAAAACGATTCGCGGCGGGAAATCGCTCCCTGACCCCCGCTGGACCTCCAGGAACTTTTGGCCAGCTTGGGGGGGGCCTCCTGACCCCCACAAGACTTGCCAAAAGTCCAGCGGGGGTCCGGAAGGACCTCCTGCCGTCCAATCGTGTTCGTCTATGGCCGCCGCCATTTTTCGGCGCCATTTTGGAAAATGGCGCCGGCTGAAGACAACAAGATTCAGTAGCAGGAGCCCGTTCCGGACCGCTGCCGTTCCGGACCGCCGCTGGACCCGCAGGTTATTTAAGTCATCTGGGGGGGGGCTCGGGGGGGTTCGGGAGGGTGGGGGATTTAATTTAAAGGGTCGGGGGTGGGTTTTAGGGGGTTTTAGTGTGCCGGCTCACGATTCTAACGATTTATAACGATAAATCGTTAGAATCTCTATTGTATTGTGTTCCATAACGGTTTAAGACGATATTAAAATTATCGGACGATAATTTTAATCGTCCTAAAACGATTCACATCCCTACAATATGCTCTACCTCTGAGCTTGTGGATGTTCCTGCTATCAGTGGTGTAGATGTCTGCACACAATCTCTGGGAACACGGAACGCTGGTTTGGCTGAGAGTCTTGTCTCTATGGCGGCCGCTACTTCAGACGCCTTCTGCCCCGATGGCATGCCCGGTCTCTCAGCTGCCTCGTGTGTACGTGGTGAGGGAGTCACCTGGGCTCCAGGGCTTAGTGATATTTTGTCCAATTGCGTAGGAGTTTGCTCTGCTCCTATGCTTACAGCGGAACCAACATCCAGAGCTAAAAAATCTGCAGCCGAGCAGAAGCCTTCTATTCTTGTCTGTATCATAGCTGGCTGAAAGGGAGCCAAGGCTGCAGCCCTCAACCGGCCTTTTCTCTTGATATGCGGCATAATCCGAAGAGGAAATAAGCAAAAAAGATGAGGTAACGCCGGAGTTTGAGTCAACGCGACCACCCCTTATGACACCATTTTGACTCTCCCGTGAGCTTATTTTAAAATAGGTGATGCAGATAAGGAGAGCAAACCACAGAAAAAGGAGGAGGAGATGGAATTCCTTCCTACAGACCCAGGGCTAGAGGGACTAAAGGAACTGGAGTTCACTACAGAACCCATGGGGACAGAGGTGAAAAGCAGCCAGCACATAGGCTCAATAGAGGTCAGGTAGATACCAATCTAACAGAGTACAAGTCATTTATTTCCCAATGGGTGATTGTGACTATGATTTTCTTATATATCTGAAGCAGTAAAGGAATCTAGAGGAAAGTGGATATGCTAACAAAAAAAATCCTAAACCAGAGGAGGGTGGTGAGAAATAGGCAGGTTTCTGATAAGGGCTGTCAAAAGTAAAGACCATTTAAGAACTGTGTGATATTTGTTCTGACATTTCGGCTGACCAACAGGGTCATTTATCAAATAGAGTTTTTGCGTTTTTGCATACATTAAGGTATTTTCATATGTGTTAAGCACCTTTAATGCATACGAAAACCCCTTAACGCAGGTAGAGAGTCCATCAAGCTAGGTTGAGAGAACATTGCACAAATCTCATCTTTGAGTGAGTTTCCTCCCTCCGAAGGTCATCAAATCTTCACAAGAGAGCACTGTTCTGTTCATACGTCTCACTTTGAATGTCAAAGTGGCCCCTAACCCCTACACTAATATCTAAACCTCACCTCAAGTTACTAGGGGGGCCTCCCATAGAGATATAAATACCTATCTAGTGTGACAGCATTATCTCTATTTTCTCTCTCTCTCTCTCCCAAGTTTTGATAAATCCAGACCCTAGTTTTATTTATGCTGATTTTTTTTCTACTGACCTAGTTTTTGTTAAAACCAGACCCAGAACTGTGTAGTATATATCCGTCTATATTTTTGTATGTCAACCTAGACTGAAGGAGAAGTAGCTGCAGATGGTCATGCTATGTTCATAAGAACATAGGAAGGGCCATGTTGAGTCAGACCAAAGTCAATTGAGCCTTGCATTCTGTCTCTGACAGTGGCCAGTCCATGTCACAAGTGCCCATCAGATCCCAATAGTTGATCTAATTCTTATACTTCACTCCCAGCGTAAGCACCACTTTCCCACATCTGCCTGGATGATAATTGGTTATGGACTTTTCCTTCAGGAACTTTTCTTCTCTGTAGCTAAAGATTGATGTTGCCCAAGGAGAAACACTGTCATAATAGGAAGCCTTTGTTAAGGTTTCTGCTCACCTATGCCAGATTGAGACCAGTGACCAAGAAGTGAAGAAATCTATATTGCTGAGATGATTCCCAAAGGTCAAGGAAAGCTAGGGAAAATGCTTATTATTTTGTTCAGAAAGTCTTTTCAGATATTCCAAAAATATGTATGTGTATATATATATTAATATATATATATGCAAAAAAAACCCAAAAATGTTTTTGGGGAAAAAAAGAAAAAGCACTACTGCTTATTGATTTACTGATCCAAAAACTCCATTTTTAGCTAAAACTATAATACTTTATAGAAATATAATGTAATGTTAATTTTTCATTTTTCTCATAAAACAGATAAATATCTTATAGAAATATGTTATTCACTGCTCAATTCTAAACACAGTAACAATTTCCACAAACATACAGTCTTCAACCCGACTAATATCTGCCCTCAACTCTGTGGTACATCTTACTTACTTCAATCTGTCCCTTATTCTCAAATACCACAATTTTTTTTTTTTTTTACATTGCTGTTGGTCTTCTATAATGGAAAACACCACTATATATTCAAGATTTTGTACAAAATATCCTTGTGGTTACTTTAGCTGTTGTTACAATGTGATAACTAAATCATTTGTCTTAATCATTAATATCACATTTGGATATTCAGAAATATAATTCTAAATCCCTCATTTGTGGTGTGTCCCACTTGTGTAATTTTTTCTTCTGTCCCTTCTGTGAACAAATGAGTGGCAAAAAAATAAAGTGTTCAAAAAATAAATGAATTTCAAATATCAGTAAGGAACACTAATGAACCAATTTTATATCTCAGACATAAAAAATATGGGGCAGATTTTTCAAACCTGCGCGCACTACCCACTGCACACACATGTACGCCCAATTTATAACATGCCTTCCCCTATTCCCTACCCCCCCCCACCCCACCTTCCTTTCCCGTCCCCTACTTCCCCCGCCTTAGAAAATGGCACGGGCCATCCATTGCTCCTTCCATGTGACGGGGGCTGACCAATGGCACCGGTAGACCCTGTCACATGGAAAGGGCAAAGGGCCTAGCGGGGGGTCCGGGAGCCATCCCTTCAATCATACCCTCGGTGCCGGTGCTGCTGGACTGTTTTCAAAATGGCGCCGATCGCCTTTGCCCTCACTATGTCACAGGGAGCAACGGTCGCTCCCTGTGACATAGTGAGGGCAAAGGGGATCAGCGCCATACTGGCAGTCGATCGCCTTTGCCCTCACTTTGTCACAGGGAGTGATCGGCGCCATTTTGAAACCAGTCCAGCACCGGCACCGAGGGTATGATTGAAGGGATGGCTCCCGGACCCCCCGCTAGACCACCAGGTACATGTAAAAGGTTTATGGGGGGGTCGGGAGGGTGGGAGAAGCAAAGGGGTAATTTGTAAAGTGTAGGGGTGGGTTTTTTTATCGGGCCATCGGTGCCATTTTTATCAGTGGTAGCCAAAATGGCGCTGATGGTCTGAGAGCGGGAGATCACGCCAGGACCCCCCCCCCCCCCCCACTGGACCACCAGGTAATTTAACATTTTGGGGGGTTCGGGAGGGTGGGAGAGGGTAAAGGATTGGTTTTAAATGGTCGGGGTGGATTTAGGGGTTGTTTTGGTGTGCCGGTTTTCCCGCCCTCCCCCCAAATAATTCCCGTACTCGATTTAACGATTTTTCACGATAAATCGAAGGAATTCCTATTGTATCGAGTCCCTTACTGATTATTGACGATTTTAAAACTATCGGATGATGATTTAAAATGTTAAAAACGATTCATATCCCTATTATGTTCTTATGTTCTTAAAAATTGATTTTACACTTGTTAAATATTGTGGGTCCTCAATTAGACACACACAAAAAAAACCCCTTCAGAAAGGGAACGTTAACCTACCAATATGTTTATCAATGTAATAGGGTCATTTATCGAATCACATTAGGGCCCTAACGCCCGCGATAATGTCATAACACCATGATAAATAATGCATTGTGAGATGAGTATGCAAATTTTAAAATTTTTATCAAATAGGAGGAGTTAATTAAAATGAGGGGTGCTTAGTGTTGTGTGTGAGTGTAACACACGTTATTGCTGGAAATAACTACACCTTTTTTCCTGGCATTATGACAAATAGGATTTGTGATTTTTAGTGCAAATTCCATTTCAGGGAAGGAGGGATGGAGGCATGGGGGAGGCAGAGAGAGATCCTCTGGAAATGCACGCACATGTATTAGTCAACTTTTTATCATTGTAGGAGGGGCAACTAGTAACTTGGGGTGAGGTTTTGGTGGTGGTCTAGGTTTTGGGGGGCACTGTTACATGCACGGTCAGAGGTATGAACAGCACAGTACACATCAATGTGATTTGGAGTGAGAAAAGTTACACAAAGATGAGATTTGTATAAGGTTGATGCACTCTCTACCTAGCTGCTATCAAGCATACACACAGGCATAGGCAAACACATATAGGCACACACACAGGCATCCTCAAACACACACACACATATACAGGCAGACTACCTTCCACACACACACACAGACAGAAGCCCCCACACCCACAGGCAAAGGCACTCGCACACACACACTCTCGCAGGCGGTTATTGTCTAGACAGCCCATGCAATGCTAGGTACTCTTTGCCAGTATGCTCTGTCAATGAAATCCTGTCTCTCACATTCTCATACACAGGGACAGGCAGGCATAGGCACACACAGGCATGCACAAGAGCACACAAGCTGCACAAGCATACACAAGCTCACACAAGCATGTAAACACACACAAATCACAACACGTTAGAGTGCAGGAAGCTCATACAAGCATGCACAGGCTTGCACTAGTGATGTGCAGAGGGACGCCATACTTTGCATTCGCGATTCATATTCGTCGGGGGGCAGATACGTTGCATTCAGCAAGGGGGGCCCCAATATGTTAATTCTTATTCATTTCCCAGCTAAAATTGAATTAACTACAACCCTCCTGACCCCCCCCCCCAAGACTTACCAAAACTCCCCGGTGGTCTAGTGGGGGGGGGGGGGGGGATCCGGGAGCCATCTCCTGCACTCCTACCCTCGGCTGCCGGTATTCAAAATGGCGCCAATAACCTTTGACCTTACTATGTCACAGGGCTACCGGTGCCATTGGTCGGCCCCTGTCACATGGTAGGAGCAATGGATGGCCAGCACCATCTTGTGCTCCTACCATGTGACAGGGGCTGACCAATGGCACTGGTAGCCCCTGTGACATAGTAAGGGCAAAGGCTATTGGCGCCATTTTGATTACTGGTAGCCGACGTCCTGAGTGCAGGAGATCGCTCCCGGACCCTGCTGGACCACCAGGGACTTTTGGCAAGTCTTGTGGGGGACCCTCCTGACCCCCACAAGACTTGCCAAAAGTCCCTGGTGGTCCAGCGGGGGTCCGGAGCGATCTCCTGCACTCGGGCCGTCGGCTGCCAGTAATCAAAATGGCGCCAATAGCCTTTGCCCTCACTATGTCACAGCGGCTACTGGTGCCATTGGTCGGCCCCTGTGACATAATGAGGTCAAAGGTTACCGGTGCCATTTTGAATACCGGCAGCCGAGGATATGAGTGCAGAAGACGGCTCCCGTACCCCCTGGTGGACCACCAGGGAGTTTTGGTAAGTCTTGGGGGGGTTTCAGGATGGTGGGGGGGGGTTTGTTTAAATTCTCTTCTTTAGACGGCCTAATAATTTGGCGAAGATTCATTGTATTTGTGGGGAATCACGATACGTTTCGCTTCCCACGAATACAACGAATATGGCCCTATAGGTTGCAGATTACCAATACGTAGGAAACGAATGCACACCCCTAGTTTGCACATCCACACACACACTGGCTCAGATAAGTGTATGCATACACACACACCAAACACAGACACAAATACACACAAACAGGAACAGAGGCAGGCAGAGGCAGAAACACACACAGAGGCACCCTCCCCACACACACACAGCCCCCCCCAACACACAATAGTCATACACATACACACCTACACAAGCATTGCTCCGCACACAAACACATAGGCAAAGGCTCACATACAGGCACAGGAATAGGCAGACACACACAGGGGTATGCACAGGCATGCACACATGCAGGCAAATGCATGCTCAGACACAAAGAGGCAGAGAAACACATACATGCAGGCACAAGCAAAGGCACCCAAACACAGACACAGACACACACACACACATACACACTGGCTCCCCCAAACATATGCACACACACAGAGGCAGAAGTGTTATAGATCAGACTGCCCAAGCAATGACAGTCAGTTTTCACTAGTCCTATAATATAGTAATTCTGAGGTTGAACATTTGAAAAGGATTGTACTGTTCTGTGCCTATGAAAAAAAACCTTTTATAAATGAAACCAATTATTATTTGTTTATACAGAAGGCTAAACAGAAAAAGAGAAATAGATTTGATTTCAGTGTTAAAGCTCACTCTTGGGGAAAAGGTATTGATACTAGTTAATATACATTAAAGCTGAACTGTTTCTTGAGGTTAGATTGAAATGAGTGATATTCCTCATTTTGAAATAATAAAGAACTGAGTGTACTACATTTTGAAAATATGAAATTTTACTATAATCATTATCAGAAAGTAATTCTTTTTTTTAACTCCAAACTGTTTGCTAGGTATACTTTTGATGAACGAACTAAGAAATAAACTATATATAGCAATGATTTGTTCACTCAATGACTCCTTTATAGTGTTATTGTGAAAACCAAGCTGTTTCTTTTGAATTTGCCAAAAATTAATAGAGTAAATTATTCTGACAAACCTCTTCTAGTGATGTGAAAGGATGAGAAATATGAAAAAAGAAATAATTTGTAGGTTTTAATACCATTAAAAGTACAAACAAAAAATGTTGTACATGAGACTTCAAGATCACAAAGTCCCTTCTTCAAATTTGACTGTAATGCTGAAATAAGTAAGTTTCTATATCTAGCAAGTGTTGCAGTGTGGGAATTTCCCAAATAGATGTCACCAGGATATCTCAAGTGGAGATCAGATTAGCATCATTTAGAAACAATTAGCAGATACCAAGGGTCTTTTCTTATATAATATGCCTATGTGAATAGAACCTGATGAATCAGTACCTTAGTTGTGGAGATATTAGAATTATTTTGAACAGGGTGTTCATGCTATGGGAAGATGTTATCTATCACCCCCTGATAAGTCCCTCTCCTTCTTCCTTTGCTGATTTAGATTTCTGGCCTTTCTTCTTTCTGGAACTATCTTCCCCTTATTTCATTTTTGGGGCATTACGCTCCATATTAATGACCCCCCTGACCCCAGCCTTGATTCACCTCCAGAGTTTGCTTCCCATGTTCCCGCCTGCTCCGCTAGTGTCTCTGGCTTAAATCCTATTGCCATACCGACTTCATACATTTTAAATTCATGTTGCATCATTTGTGCCACAGCAAGAGGGGCTCACATTTATGTCACTTGCAAAACAGTGATCCAGTTTCAATTAGTCAATAAAATAACAAAATCTGACTTTTCTGGCACGTACAATATATCTCTTCAATATTGAACATACAATATTGCACACTTTATTTTCTTTGGATCTGTACATACTCAGTGACTTAAAATATTTATTAAATTAAAATCTCTCCTCCGCAGCATAGACAAATAGTTACTTTAAGCAGTTTTTGTATTTTACATCTTTCTTTTCAGGTACAGAGTAATGCAAATGCCAAGTTTTTGTTTGAAAGTCAAAATAAGGATTATTAACACTTTTTTTGCAATAGTTATTCCCTTCTTTTTATGTTAATAGGGTGGCACCCTTGAGTACTTATGAAGTATTTCTAGACTACACTGACAATTGATACATTACTGGATGGGGGAAGATATTCAAATTTACGATAATTTTGTCTTACTCAGTTCATGGGACATTATTATAATTTGAAAGGACCAATTGTAGGCTTTTATCAGAGCTGGAGAGTAATATTTGTCTGGAGCCAATGATGGGCAAGGGACTAAATACTAAGCCTTTTAAAATAAGTATACAAAGTTGTTTAATTTAGATAGACAGGGAGGGAAAACTACAGGGATGTTCATAAGGTGAAACCTAAATTGCAGCCTCCAACTGGGTGGTTATTATAAAGGAAAAGCGCATCAAGAATTGGAACTTTTCTTGTATTATCCTAAGAACATGTACTTAACCAGTACTATTAACACAGGTATTTGTTTGCTATTTTGTAGCAAGGAAAAGGAAAGTGATTTTCATATATCCTTGATTTTGTTTTATTTCAAGCTAGATGAACAGTATAAGGAATAGTGCCTACACTTCTAGAATTAGACTACTTTAGTTCAGGAAAGATTTGTTGTGATTTTATGTAGAATAGAGAATATGCAAAAGGAATTGGGTGTAGTAAGTTGATCATCCTTACAGTTTCTAAGGGGGACGATCAAGTGCATTGTATCAATTTATTCATTTAAAATTGAGGAGCCTTTTTGAATAAAGATTTAAAGATTAAAGATACTATAAGGATCAATTTTACTACACTCATTTCCTTTTGCAATTATCATCGAGTGCCGGATTTTCAAAAGGTTAAGCGCGTAAATCCAGAGGATTTGCGCACATAACCGGCCTTATGCGCGCCAGGCCTATTTTCAAAAGGCCCGGCGACACGCGTAAAGCCCCGGGACATGTGTAAGTCCAGGTGCTTGCAAAAAGGAGAGGGAGGGGGTGGGGTGTGGGCAGTCCAGGGGGGGGGGGGGACGGGTCCAGAGGTTCCAGGCACGGCAGTCATTTGCTGCTGTGCTTGGGATCGCGCGCCAGCAGTCGGCCAGCGCGTGCAACTTACTTCTGCCCCGGGCCTGAAGTAAGTTTATAAACAAAGAAAAAAAGGTAGGGGGTGAAGGATGGGGGAGGTAGGGGAAAGGAAGGGAAGGTGGGGTGGGGGGGTAGGGAACGGGAGAAGGCAGCGTGGCTCAGAGAGGGCGCGGCACACGCATGGTGCACAATTGTGTACTCCCTTGCGCACTGACCCCAGATTTTATAACATGCACGTTCCTGCGCGCGCATGTTATAAAATTTGGCGTACATGTGGGTGTCCCGCATAGCGTGCGCACATGTACGTCCGCGTGCTCCTTTTTAAAATCTATCCCCGAATGTGGATCATTTCTCCTTTTTGAATAGAGAGTATGAAAAAATCTCCATGAAGCAAGTTGATTCTGGATCTATGCATAGATTTGGAAACAAGTCTTCCCATGCATCAGATACTGCTTAATCAACCAAATGAAACTGCAGAGAAGTTTGTCTAAAATATTCAATAATCATGTGAGATGAAACAGAAGGGAATTTTGAAATCCTAATTTTTAATTTGCTTGAAGCGAACTGAACTGAAATATGGAGTGGGTTAATGAATAATTAGGTGTGAGGCACTAAAATTATTTCAAAAGCTATCATTTTATTTTCCAATGCTAATAAATTATTCTTTTATTGTAATACCATTTTTACAATGTTCTCTTGCCCTATCTTGATGGAATCCATCAAGATAGGGCAAGAGAACATTGTTGAAATCTCGTGAGACTTTCCTTACCCAAATGACATCAAATCTTCACTGAGGTGTACTGAGCTGTTCATAAGTCTCCCTCTGCATGTCAATCTGGCCCCAAAACCCTAAACCACCACCAAAACCTCACCTCGAGTTATTACCTGGCCATCCTATTGTGATATAAATGGTTGACTACTATGAAGCACTTAAAAGATGTCTCTCTCTCTCTCAGAAAATACCTGTCTGGGCACTTCACAGGTGCAATAAATTTAATGCACTTCAGGATAAAATAGCACACAGTGCAGTAACTCTAAACTTATCATAGCCATGCCCCTTTTCCTTATCACAGGTGTTATTCATGCAACATTTATAGCATTTTGGTGAATCTGGGCCTCTCTAGGAGTTTCTAATGCATTACTAAGGGTGTGCATTCGTTTTCGACGTATTGGCAATCCGCAATGTATATGTCCCTATTCGTTGTATTTGTGGGGTCACGAAATGTACGGCGAACCTCCACGAATACAACGTATCTAATGAATAAACCCCCCACCCTCTTGACCCCCCAAGACTTACCAAAAGTCCCTGGTGGTCCAGCGGGGGTCCTGGCGCGATCTGCTGCACTCGGGCTGTCGGCTGCCGGTAGTCAAAATGGCGCCGTTAGCCTTTGTCCTCACTATGTCACAGGGGATACCGGTGCCATTGGTCGGCCCCGTTACATGGTAGGAGAAATGGACGTCCGGCGCCATCCTGTGCTCCTATCATGTGACAGGGGCCGACCAATGGCACCAGTAGCCCCTGTGGCATAGTAAGGGCAAAGGCTATTGGCGCAATTTTGAATACTGGCAGCCGACGGCCCGAGTACAGGGCATGGCTCCAGGACACCTGCTGGACTACCAGAGACTTTTGGTAAGTCTTGGGGGTGGGGGTTGTAGTAAATTAAATTTGGGATGGGGGGTTGGGATGGGGGGTTTTTTGGGAAACGAATACATGCGAAACTAATGAACAGATCAGGGTCCCCCGAGAATGGATGCAACAGATTTGGCTCCCCACGAATACGAATACTGAATGGGACGAATCCATCCCTGCTGCACATCCCTATGCATTACCCATTGAAGTCAGTAAAATATTATTGTTGAATTTTCCAGGCTGTACATGACCATTGAAACATTTACTTGAAGTAAACATGTACCAAAGATATGAAAGTCAAACAAAGGCAAGGATTAAATTACATTAGTAAGTATTACTTTTTTAAAAATGCAGATAATTACATTTGCAAGTTTGTACTTGAGCTAGGTTGTCTTTAGAGACCAGTATTGGCTTTTGAAAAGTATAAAAAATTTTTATTTAGGAGTAATCTCACAAGCCAGCCATATTTCATTTTTAGATACATATGTATAACACCCCCATGTTTTTCTCCATGCTACTCCAAAGTTGCTATTACAAATGATAAAATGTCAGAGGAAATGTGAGGGATTTGAATGTGAAACATGGTGAGACCTAGAGATGTGCAGCCAAAAAGTTTTTGTTGCGTACGTGATACATATTGGGGGGTCAATTCCGTTTCATGCGGAAGTATGGAGAATTGCATAAATTGTCGATCTGTAAATACGTTACTACGGCGAGTTAAATTAGTGTCCCAGCTACAATTAAAATTAGCTACACCCCCCCACCCTCCTGACCCCCCCCAAGACTTACCAAAACTCCCTGGTGGTTCAGCGGTGGGGTCCGGGAACTCATTCACACTCTGTGCTAGTTTCATCATGGCGCCGATAGCCTTTGTCACAGGGGCTACCGGTGCCATTGGTCATCCCCTGTCACATGGTCATTGGCGCCATCTTGTGCTCCTACCATGTGACAGGGGCTGACCAATGGCGCCGGTAGCCCCTGTGACATAGTATGGGCAAAGGCTATCGGTGCCATTTTGAGTCCTTGCATCGGACGGCAGGTCAATCCGGGACCCCCGTTGGACCCACAGGGACTTTTGGCCAGCTTGGGGGGGGCCTTCTGACCCCCACAAGACTTGCCAAAAGTCCAGCAGGGGTCCACGAGTGACCTCCTTGAACGCTGGCCGTCCGATGCAATACTCAAAATGGTGCCGATCGCCGTCATAGTGAGGGCAAAGACGATTGGCGCCATTTTGAGACTCAAAATCGCCGTCCGATGCCAATACTCAAAATGGTGCCGATCGCCGTCATAGTGAGGGCAAAGGCGATCGGTGCCATTTTGAGTATTTGCATCGGACGGCTGGCGTTCAAGGAGGTCGCTCCTGGACCCCGCTGGACTTTTGGCAAGTCTTGTGGGGGTCAGGAGGACACCCCAAGCTGGCCAAAAGTCCCTGTGGGTCCAACGGGGGTCCCGGAGCGACCTGCCGTCCGATGCCAGGACTCAAAATGGCACCGATAGCCTTTCCCCATACTATGTCACAGGGGCTACCGTGCCATTGGTCAGCCCCTGTCACATGGTAGGAGCACAAGATGGCGCTGATGACCATGTGACAGGGGCTAACCAATGGCACGGTAGCCCCTGTGACAAAGGCTATCGGCGCCATGATGAAACTAGCACCGAGGGTGTGAATGAGTTCCCGGACCCCACCGCTGGACCAAGGGAGTTTTGGTAAGTCTTGGGGGGGAGGTCAGAGGGTGGGGGGTTTAAATTTTTATTTAGGCCGAATAAAACAGAAATGTTTAATACATGGGGAGTCATGATGCGTTTCGCCTCCCCATGTATTTAACAGATAGCAAAAAGTAAGTTGCGGATTACAAATCCATGGAAAACAGATGCACATCCCTAGTGAGACCACACCTTGAATACTGTGTACAATTCTTGTTGCCGCATCTCAAAAAAGATATAGTTGTAATGGAGAAGGTACAGAGAAGGGCAACCAAAATGATAAAGGGGATGGAACAGCTCCCCTATGAGGAAAGACTAAAGAGGTTAGGACTTTTCAGCTTGGAGAAGAGACGGCTAAGGGGGTTATAATAGAGTCTTCAAAATCATGAGAGGTCAGAATGGGCAAATGTGAATCGGTTATTTAATCTTTCAGATAATAGAACAACTAGTAGAACATTTAAAACTAATCGGAGAAAGTTCTTTTTCACTCAACGCACAATTAAACTCTGGAATTTGTTGCCAGAGGATGTGGTTAGTGCAGTTAGTGTAGCTGGGTTTAAAAAAGGATTGGATAAGTTCTTGGAGGAGAAGTCCATTACCTGCTATTAAGTTCACTTAGAGAATAGCCACTGCCATTAGCAATGGTACATGGAATAGACTTAGTTTTGGGTACTTGCCAGGTTCTTATGGCCTGGATTGGCCACTGTTGGAAACAGGATGCTGGGCTTGATGGACCCTTGGTCTAACCCAGAACGGCATGTTCTTATGTTTTTATGTCTAGAATAGCTTATATTGAGGCTTCTACCTTAAGAGGCAATAAATGTACGTATATGGACATTTTATTATTTATTTATTTATTTATTTATTTATTAACTTTTATTTACCGACATTCGTGAAGCACATCATGCCGGTTTACAAAGAACTCAGGCGGGAAATACAATGAAATACAATGAAATACAATGAAACAATATAACAATATAACAATAACACATTAATAACGGAACCAAAAATCAGAATACAAAGAGAACCAAAGGAGCAATGATAAAGGGGGGAGGAAGGGGGAGGGAGCGGTGGGGGAGGATAGGCAGGGGGCAGGGTAGGGGGAGGGAGGGAGGGAGGGAGGGTATTCACTAGGATATAGTTTATTTAAGGGGAAAACTGGAGGTGCAAAAGAGAGAGAGGGGTACTCGGGGAGATAACGGCCAGGAGGCCCAAGGATCTAGGGATGGCTTAGGGGGGGGGAGAGGGGGTGGGGATGGGTCGGGCGGAGGGGGGGTAGGGGTAAGTGACAAAGGCAGGGGGGGGGCTGGGAGGTGTGGGAACGGGGAGAAAAGTCGGGCGGGTGGATCTGGGGGAGAAATTAAGTTTGGTTAGAGTCGGTATTTATAGAGCAAAGTTGGCACTGCCTTAAAAGAAAAGCTTGGGTCATTGGAGTACAAATTTAAAAATATATATTATTGTTGATTTATGCAGCTCTATATACAGCAGCTGTTACATAGACTTTTATAAAGCTTTCTACTTGATGATTTTGCTCTGTAGAAAAGAGCCTGAACATTTATTAGTTTTATTTATCTGTTTATTTATTTATTTATTTATGTATTTATTTATTTATTTATGTATTTAGAGTCATTTAAAACCACTCGAAGAAAACTCCTGATGAGCAGAATACAATGTTAGGTTTGTGAACTTGCACAACTTTAAAACTGCACTGTGGTAGAAAAGTAGCACTATATTTTCTCTGCAAGCCAATTACAACTCCCAAGCATGATTTCATATCTTATGATGTGAAGGGGTAAAAGGTCTTTGACTAAGGTTCTGCTACCTTTTTCATGTCTTCCTTCTTTCAGACATCCTGCAGAAACCCTGAGGTGCTTTCTTCCCTCTACCTGCAAGCAAAGCTTTTTTTTTTTTTTTATATTTCCTGATTCTGAGGCTGCTGTACAGCCTGCGGGCTGGAAAACCTGACCCAGACTCACCTAATGTGTTTATAAACCTGACCGGGATCACAAGCAAAGGTGTTCCTCGCTGAACCCTACTTCTTTGGTTTGGATGGGGTTTCATTTTAAACAAGCTCAGTTGGCCTATTTCTAAATGTTTAATTTAGGTGGATCAGCCAGCCTCTCTCATTAAAAAAACAACACATTGTTTGTTTTTTTATTACAGCGAGCAGTGTTTCATCCATCAGAAAGATTTTTACTTAGACTGGAATTTATTTTTTTTTTCATACTGTTTCTCACAGATGGAAAATGCCATATAAAAAAGTCACTGCTGGAACTCTACTGAGACCTTTCTTGGTAAAGTACTGGGGAACCAACTGAATGCCGTGCACCACCTGCTAATTCCTACTGCCTTTCTTTTGTAGAATATTATATTAAAGTGTTCAGCATGTGTTAAGACTTACATTTCTCTTTGAAGGTCAACAGAAAAGGAAGCTGCCAGTCCACATTTGAATATCACATCTTCACAATATCATACTTTGTCAGGGGCCTGTTGCTGATGAATACACAGGCACGCACAGCAAAAGTTAGATGTTCTATCATGGCCTGGCAGGCAGTGGCTGAGAACTGCACAAATTACGATGTCTACTTTCTATAGATTGGATGTTGATAATCTACAAACCCAACACCAGCTCTGCAACAAAACATAAATGCAAAGCATGTGTGCCTACCTTGTCAAATACTATCCCAAAGTGTTCAGGTTTGCACAAAGTTTAAATAAAATCATTGCTGTAATTATTATTTTTTTTTTTTTTACCTTTGAATTACAGACATAAAATAAAAAGCATTTTACAACATTCTAACCGAAAGCATTTTCATGCCTCATTTTATGGAAATACAAAGAAAATCTGCTCAGTTCAATCGGTTAAATATTGTTTCTGGCTCATTTGAGAGGGCACACTGGAGACGTAAAGAAGGCAGCATTTTGTTGGAGCCAGAAATGGCAAAGTATCTTGCTGCTCTTTGGGGAGAGAGGAAAAGGCTTAGGAGGAGCTGATGCGGGAATAGATGGGATTCTGCAACAATTTCTTTCATCTCTCCAAGAAGCAGGCCAATAATTTTCTAGGATCTGCTTCATTTCTCTGACCACTAATGCTTAAAAAAAGTGTCTAAATTCAAATCTGGTGTGTACAATTCAGGTAGAAAACAATGCGCCATATGGTGTGAATTTTGTTATAGCAAGGATGGCCCACTTAAGCAGGCAGTCTGAGCCTTAGTGCAGAGATTAAATTTGTGGCCCATATGCTCTGCATGCAGAGTACACCTAGAGAAAGCAGCACTTTATAATTAAAAGAATAAAACATTTGAAATAGAAATGGATCAGAAAAAAAAAAAACATTCAAGGTAAGCCGGCAAAATGAAACCACATAAGCAGAAACTGATGGGCAAAGGCGCTGAACCAATTCCTTATCAAGGAGCTCCCGCCAGCTCTGCTCCACGTGGTCAGACCCGCCATTTTCATAAAATAAATTTAACCAGTGGGTCCTGAAAGCCCACCACAGAATATCATTGTTGTCAGAAATATTTTTTGTCCCTGTTTTTAAAACTTTTTGCAATCGATGCAGCAAAAGCTGAATTTTTGAATCGCCTCTTCTAGAGACTTATTTACTAAACTGCCTTAAAAGCGCATAGTAACATTTGTTATTGCTACCCCATTTAAGTGCTATTTACCAAAAGCTTTTGTCATTTAGAGAAAGCTCTTTAGTGAATATCCTATTAAAACTCCACAATAACATGCATCAAAAATACATGTTAAGGCACGCAATAATCGCAAAAGTTGTAATTATGCCTCTAGATTAAAATAATTACAGTTTTGTGTTAATGGTAGCATTAATGTAGATTTTTGTGCCAGTGCAATCTGTGTAATATTTAAATAAACTGATTAGCCTGACTTTGCATTTTAATCAGACTATATAAATTTAACACACAATCTGTGTTAATGCAAAATGTCATCTTAACATTCTATGGAGTGAATTTTCACTTACATGCGTAAAATTAGCATATAGCCATGTAAGTAGCATGTACTCACACAGTCACTATTTTATAAGCATCAAAGTACTTTAGGTTTTGTGCTCATATAGCACCACATCATCACCGCACTGCCTGGTCCCCAGAGTACGCAAAGGTGAGCAAGAAGAAAGGTGGGAAGGGAACTGGTTGGGTATGCTATCACAGAGGAACCCCCCCCCAAAAAAAAATTCCCGGAACTCCATACTGCGGAGGAAGTCAATGCATTGCGCCCAGTTACAGGTGGAGTCCAGGCACGGGCATGTGCCTGGACTCCACCTGTAACTGGGCCCACACATTAACTTTAGCATCTGCGACAATATTGTCATCTCACTCACAGATCTAACACAGCATATAATACATAGGGACAATACAATTAAAACATGAGCATTAAAGTGGAATGTAAGGGCTGCAGCTTTATTAACACACATAACAACCTTAAAATGGCCTGTACCAGGCCCAACCCACAATAACCAACCGGCCTTCACCCTGGCTCCACTGCTCATTGTGTACCAAGCAAGGCCAACCCCCTGCCAGTCCCCTCAACCTATTCCCAAGCAGGACAGCCACACCCCTGAAGCATACTGCACCCCCAAACTGTAACTCAACATCCAGATCTGATACATAAAAACGTAAGGCATGCCATACTGGGTCAGACAAAGAGTCCATCAAGTCCAGTGTCCTGTTTCAACAGTGGCCAAATCCAAGTCTCATGTACCTGGCAAGTACCCAAACATTAAATAGATCTCATGCTCCTAATGCCAGCAACAAATAGTGCTATTCCCTATTGATTAAAGGCAGTTTATGGACTTCTCCTCCAGGGACTTTTCCAAACCTTTTTTAAACCCATGTACACTAATTTTCTTAATCACATCTTCTGGCAATGAATTCTAGAGCTTAATTGTGTGTTGAGTGGAAAAGAATTTTCTCTGATTTGTTTTAAATGTGCTATTTGAAAACTGCATGGAGCGTCCCTTGTATTATCTAAAACAGTAAATTACCGATTTATATTTATCCTTTCAAGTCCATTCATGATTTTGTAGACCTCTGTCATGCCCCCCCCCCCCCCCATTCTTGTGACCTTCTAGTAAATCCACTTCAGGCATGAGAATATCTGACCATAAAATGCAAGTCCATGGAAACCATGCAGGTAATACAGCCCAATCATCCTTGATCTTGCTGTTCAGTTATTCATAAAATAGATCATTGACCCAAGTGAATTATCAAAGCATCAGGAGCTGTAGATGAGTCCCTCCAACAATGCAACTGGTGTAACAACTGTTCCCAGCACATACCCCACTTTTCCACCCAGGTTACGCAAAGTCCGTGAGGTCCATATGGGAAATAAAGGACCCTCTTGGTGGCCCCAGTGGATGAAAGAATAGACAATAATCCATGCAGTCCTCTGTAACTGACACATATCTTTAATGATATTTAAGAGTTGTGAGTGGCTGACTTTGCGAGATCCAACCTGACATATGAATTAACTGCAGAAGATCTCCATCTACCTATGTGCTGTATTGTATCTATTTGCAATCCCACCTGTGCCCATGCTTGTCACTCCTCCAATCCTGAAAGCATGTCTAGTACATTTCTCTGCAAAAGGCCATTCTTGATGACTTAAGGTATCTGGTCAATGGAACCATATTGGCATGAACCAATAAGTGAGTCCACCCAGGGGGGGGGGGGGGGCAAATGGCTAGGTACTCTTTCAAGTTCAGGACCTGGCATGTGACCTGCAAATTGATGTGCTTCAGGGAGAATCCTAACCTGCCTGGTCGGTCTTTGACTTATATATCCATATACAGATATTTTGACCTGTACAAGTCACATTTTGTACATAGGGACAATACAATTAAAACATGAGCATTAAAGTGGAAGCTCGCTCACGTGCAGTCGCCAAAGAAAACTATAGAGAATGCCAAACAAAACAGGCTGGCTTTGAAATCTGATGCACATATAAATGGCAGCAGAAATGATAAATTCACCAGCATATCATGCATGATTGGCAGCTGTGCATTGATCATTGGTCCAATCTTTCTTGCCCAGCCAGCCACATTTGTGAAGAAGGCAACTCCACTAGTTGTTTGACACATATCCTCTTGATACACCCATGTTCTCAGCTGAAGAAACATAGAGGATGACCAACTCTTTGAGCATTGGTTCGGTGACCCAGCCATGCTGACATATATGCATAGCTTCTGCAGTAAGCTTACCAGGTGGCTCTAGTAAGGCTCCCTGCAACAGAGACCAATCATACACAAGCAATCCAAAACTGGGGTTCCTGCTTTGTTTGCCATGGGCACCTTCTTATGAAATAAATCCCACTTAGCACAAGATAATGCATCAGCGATACTTTTATCAACCCCTGGGACGTGGCACACCCTGTCTGTGGTGTTAATGTGCAGACATGCAAGAACCACCTGCCTCAATAGATTAACAACTTTGGGACATTTTGCTCACTGCCTGTTTAGAACTAGGATCACAGCTTGGTTATCGCACCAAATTATTTTGTGCTTGTTCCACAACCTTTAGCTCTACAGTACCAAGGCTACCAATATAAGGAACAACTCCAGGAAAGTAATATTGAGTCTATCCCACCTCCACCCAGGTGGATGGCCAGGATGCGGTGCACCATGCTTCTGACAGAATACCCCAAAACCCCACCTGCCCGAAGAGTCTGACTGTATATCCAGGTCCCAGTTGGAGAGTGGGGGTTCCTGCTACAAAGATACTGTTGAAATCATCTAGGAATGATGCCCATAAGTGATGTTGGCCCACAATTTCCTTCAATAATCTGATGAAGTGGTAAGGTGGACTGATGTCGGCTGTGGCGGTAGTGAGTCTCTTCAGAAACACCTACCCTATAAAGATCGCTCTACAGGCACATTTCATTGTGCTTAAGATGGCTTGTAGAGCACGAAGAGTCAGCCTCTTTCATTTTGCAGCCTGCTGTTTGTTGCGTTTGTGCCTCTTCTCGCCCCTCGCTCCACCCTCTCTACCTTGGGAGCAACTCACTTCGGCTCTGATGGACAGTTGCAGCCACGGCTTCTCCCTGCCTCTTTGTCCTAGTGTCCCCAGGCTGGCTTGATGCTTCAGATTCACCATGTTCCTGATGATGTAAGGGTGTGCACGCACTCCAGACTTTGTACCAGCAAGGGTGTGAACCTCGGGAGCATCCCCCATAATGGCATCATCCATTTTCACTTTAAAAGGTCTTTGTTTGCTAACCTCTAACGAGTTAGCAAGGAACTCCAACATGACTTGCTTCAGCAGTCCACGATACTTGCAACAACGATCCGAGTCATCCAGGGGAATCCTTCCCCACTGCTTGGCCTTTTCGAACTTACCAGGAATACCCGTTCTACGAGGGCTCCACTCTCTCTTCTTGATTTCAGATTGCCTGAGAATACTCTGAGACTCCTCATTGCCCTGGAAGCGATCGCAGATGAGAACACAGTGAGTTCTATTGTAATAGGAATCGGTACTCGCTCCATGAGGGCCTACATTCCTATAGCTCTGAAGACTCCCTTTCATCCTAGATGTTATCGCAGGTACAGGAGATCGTGAGTTACATTGGCAAGATTGCAGATGGAAACCGATACTCGCTCCACGAGGGCCCATGTTCCTAGAATCCTTTACAGATTCTCTTCTACTCTAGAAGCCATTTCATATACAGCTATTGTGAGTTCTTATTACAGACTGTGGGAACCAGTGCTCGCCTACGGCTCCTGTTCCTAAATATACAGAAGACTCTCTGTGGCACAGAGACCATTGCAGACATCTTCTATTGTGAGTGTACCTTCTTGTATCCAGTATACCCTGTCTACTCACTACTTCTAGTCTCTCTCTACAGCTCAGCAACCCAGAGATTATATTCCAGTATCAGAAGGACTTCAGCCCTGCTGAACACATCGACTCACTACTGCCACCTCTGGTGGTCCAGCTTACAGCCTAATAAAGAACTATTTGTGTTTATATCATATTCTAGCCTAGCCGGTGGTTCCTCTCAGGATCTCCTTCTGGGGGCGCTGTCATCTGCCATCGGCCCAGGGATTCACCATTTCCTCTACGTGGTCATTCCTTACACTACTATCACTCTGTGGGAGCCACCACTACAGACCACTAACACCGCTTACGGAAATATTATATATATAGCTAACTCCTCTTTCTATGGGACTTGCCAGCAGCCTATATATAACAGATTACTACTCCGTAGTGGAGGCATGATAGATTGCTATCTCAGTAGCGAAGTACAATATACATATTGTTAGCTCCTCTCCTCAGAAGAGTATCATTGAAGAGATTCCCAACTCCTCTTCCCTGGGGAGTTGACCCATAACAGATTGCATCTCCTTCCCTTACAGAAGCATCTACAGCAGTTCACTACTCGATTACTAACTCCGCCCTTCAGGCAGGGTAAGCACTACAGATAGCTAACTCCTCCCTTCTGGAGGAGCAGATCATGACAGATTGCAAACTCCTCCTCCTTTCAAGAGGAAAGCAGAACAAGATTGCTAACTCCACCCTCCTGGCGGGGTGAGCGATAGCAGATTGCTAACTCCCTAGCAAGAACCGTAACAAATTGCTAACTCCTCCCCTCTGGAGGTGGAGAGCTTAATAGATTGCTAACTCCAGTGATTCCGGCTGAAAATATGGAACACATTTTACTCCAGTGAATTCTGCCTTCAAGAAAGGAATTGGAGAAGCCAAACTTGAAGTCAGCTTTCAAGAAAGAATTGGAGAAGCAGTACTCCTGGGGATTCAGCTCAAGTTATTGGATGTTTGTAGCCCATGGACCCGGTTCACCTTTCTGCTTTGCAGGCTATACCGGGCCTGGCTCAACGCCTTTCAGAACAGCAAGAAACCCTGGAGAAACTTACTGCAGCCTTTCACCAGCTTCATACACAGAAGGCACAAAGCACAGCTTCAATACAAGAAAACCAGTTACCAGAGATAACTCTAAAATCAGCTGTTCCACTGGCAGCGCCTGTTTGATTCTCCGGAGAACTCCAGAAGACTCGAGGCTTCCTGAACCAGTGCAGCTTACACTTCACTCTACAACCTTCATTGTTTCCCCACAAGTCTCTTCAAGACCAGCTACATTCTGTCTTATTTGGATGGGAGAGCCTTATTATGGGCTTCTACCTTGTGGGAACACAAGGACCCTATCTTGCAGGACATAGAAGGATTTATGGACTTGTTTAAATCTGTTTTTGATGACCCTGCTCATATGTCTGTTGCTGGATTTGCTTTGGTGGACTGAAAGCAAGGCAACAGATCCCTGGCGGAATTTGCCATTGAATTTAAAACTCTAGCAGCAGAGCTGCGCTGGGACACCCAGATGTCTGAAGACACTCTTTTGCAGAGGCCTGGACACTCGCCTAAAGGATGAGCTGGCTGCTCATCAGACACCTGACTCGCTGGAAGAATTGATATCCTTTGCCACTCGGATTTCTGGTGACTCTGAGACAAGGTGAGGGAACTCCAGCCTAAGGTATTACCTGGGTTAAAACCAACCAGTGCTCCTGCACTAACAAGGGGAACAGCACCTCCTGCTGTGGAGAAGAAGGAACTGAAGGAATCTGGTCATGTTCACTTGACGTCTAAAGAGAGAAGATATAGAAGGAAGAACGGCCTGTGCATGTATTGTGGTCAGCCAGGCTATGATGTTTCTGTGTGCTCTAGTCATCCGGAAAACGGACAAGCCTGAGTCCCACGGGAGGACTGTTCTTGGGCTATACAGCAATATCTCCTCCACTCTCTCGTCCAGTCTTGATGAACCCTGAACCAGTGACGGTTCAAACATCTGCCCTGAAGGACTCAGGGGCAAGAGACAACTACCATCTCAGATGTTTTGTGGAATACCTGAGGAGTCCATGTGGTAAATTTGAAGATCCAATATTGTGTCACACTATGAAGTGGGCCTTGGACGATTCTTTTTACCACCACTTCTTTTGAGGATCTTATCAACATCACCAGCAGTTTTTCTAAATCCTACCGGTAATCATAGCGGTTGCTCTGCACGCCATAGCTAGGTGGCGCTCTTCATCTACTATGTCTTCTTGGATTACAAATTGAGAAAATTACTACATTCTACCTACTTGGAAGTCATGCTGAAGGACTACAGCACTGTTGATTCCGAAGTAGAAGTCATCTCTATCTCTCAATTTTGTGTTGGTCCACTCGGAGGTCATGCTGGAGGTTTACAGCACTGCTGATTCTGAAGTAAGAAGACATCTCTAGCTACCAGTATTGCGATTGGCCTACTCGGAAGTCATGCTGGGGATACAGCACTGTTTGATTTCGAAGAAGATATCTTTATTCATCAACTTTACTTAAGGATTACTCGGAAGTCGTGCCCATAACCTATGGCACTGGTTGATTCCGAAGAAGATATCTCTTCTCATCAACTTCGTTGGATCGTTCGGAAGTCGTGCTGGGGGTTTACAGCACTGTTTGATTCCGAAGATGAAGATTCATCCATTCATCAGCCTGTTTGTTTTGCTGGTATTATCAACATCTCTCTTCCAGCATCCTGCGAAAGAGCCACATCAGAAGTGGATATTGGACCAATTTCTACATCACCACTTCCACTGAAACCTCAGTGATGTCCACAGCAGCCTATCTAATTGCTGCTGACATCATTATTCAATCTACTAGATTCTTCAAATCTACATCTACCTGTGTTATATGAACTTGAACTCAAGACTTTGAGACCTTGGATGTTTGAAGAGAGACTGTTGGCCTGAAAAGGCTTCGACCCCAAAACCATCTTTGGGATCCTTAGACCTATTGGATAAGAGATGCTCAGCAGTTCCACCTCGCGCATCTCTGGTACTTAACCTGGAACCTGAACAGGAGATCGCCCTTTGAAGGGGGGTACTGTTGCATTCGTACCTCTTCTCGCCCCTCGCTCGACCCTCTCTACCTTGGGAGCGACTCCCTTCGGCTCTGATGGACAGTTGCAGCCGCAGCTTCTCCATGCCTCTTTGTCCTGTTGTCCCCGGGCTGGCTTGACGCTATGGATCCGCCATGTTCCTGATGACATAAGGGCATGCGCGCGCACCCCAGACTTTGTACCAGCAAGAGGGTGAACCTCGGGGGCGTCCCCCCTTAGTGACATCATCCATTTTCACTTTAAAAGGTCTTTGTTTGCTAACCTCTAACGAATTAGCAAGGAACTCCAACATGACTTACTTCGGCAGTCCACGATACTTGCAACAACGATCCGAGTCAGCCAGGGGAATCCTTCCCCACTGCTTGGCCTTTTCAAACTTACCAGGAGTACCCGCTCCATGGGGTCTTCGCTCTCTCTTCTTGATTTCAGATTGCCTGAGAATACTCTGGACTCCTCACAGACGAGAACACAGTGAGTTCTATTGTAATAGGAATCGATACTCGCTCCACGAGGGCCTACATTCCTATAGCTCTGAAGACTCCCTTTCATCCTAGATGTTATCGCAGGTACAGGAGATCGTGAGCTACATTGGCAAGATTGCAGAAGGGAACCAGTACTCGTTCCACAAGGGCCCATGTTCCTAGAATCCTTTACAGACTCTCTTCTACTCTAGAAGTCATTTCATATACAGTTATTGTGAGTTCTTACTACAGACTGTTTGTGGGAACTAGTGCTCGCCTACGGCTCCTGTTCCTAAATATACAGAAGACTCTCTGTGGCATAGAGACCATTGCAGACATCTATTTTGTGAGTGTACCATCTTGTATCCAGTATACCCTGTCTACTCACTACTACAAGTCTCTCTCTACAGCTAAGCAACCCAAAGACTATATTCCAGTATCAGAAGGACTTCAGCCCTACTGGACACATCGACTCACTATTGGCACCTCTGGTGGTCCATCTTTCAGCCTAATAAAGATCTATTTGTGTTTGTCATATTCTAGCCTAGCCGATGGTTCCTCTCAGGATCTCCTCCTGGGGGCGCTGTCATCTGCCATCGGCCCAGGGATTCACCATTTCCTCTACGTGGTCATTCCTTACACTACTATCACTACAGACCACTACCCATTACAGACCATTAATACCGCTTACGGAAGTATTATGGGGCGGATTTTCAGAGCCCTGCTCGTGTAAATCCGCCCAAAACCGGGCGGATTTACGCGAGCAGGGCCCTGCGCGCCGGGAAGCCTATTTTACATAGGCCTCCCGGCGCGCGCAGAGCCCCGGGACTCGCGTAAGTCCCGGGGTTCTCGGAGGGGGGCGTGTCGGGGGGCGGGCCCGGTCGTCGCGGCGTTTCGGGGGCGTGTCGGCAGCGTTTTGGGGGCGGCTACGGGGGCGTGGCTACGGCCCGGGGGCGTGGCCGCGCCCTCCGTACCCGCCCACAGGTTGCGGCCCGGCGCGCAGGAGGCCCGCTGGCGCGCGGGGATTTACGCCTCCCTCTGGGAGGCGTAAATCCCCCGACAAAGGTAAGGGGGGGGTTTAGACAGGGCCGGGCGGGTGGGTTAGGTAGGGGAAGGGAGGGGAAGGTGAGGGGAGGGCAAAGGAAAGTTCCCTCCGAGGCCGCTCCGATTTCGGAGCGGCCTTGGAGGGAACGGGGTAGGCTGCGCGGCTCGGCGCGCGCCGGCTATACAAAATTCATAGCCTTGCGCGCGCCGATCCAGGATTTTAGTGGATACGCACGGCTCCGCGCGTATCTACTAAAATCCAGCGTACTTTTGTTTGCGCCTGGAGCGCAAACAAAAGTAGGCTATTCGCGCGCCTTTTAAAATCCGCCCCTATATATATAGCTAACTCCTCTTTCTTTGGGACTTGCCAGCAGCCTAAATATAACAGATTACCAGGTAAGCCATTTAAAAGGATAACTATTACATTATCCATTTAAATGGCTATTGAATATGGCCCTCAAGATGTCCAAGAATGTAAACTGAGCAAAAGGCTCATTCACATTGATTCTTTTAGTTTGCAGTTAAGAGTAAATTTTAAAAGATCATAAATACAAATGTGCTGTACATTTGTGATCAGGCAGAGAGTAGAAGCCCACTCCAATGTGAAATTCCAAAATTTTACTTGTGATTCATCACTGCAATTTGTGATTTCTGTATCTTTTCTAAGGGGAAAGGTTTATCATTCATTTTCTGAATAATTGTAATTTGAATGTAGTTTAAATAGACATGTTGAAAGAACTTAGAGCAGGACTTCCCAAACTGTGGGTCGGGACAACAAATGGGGTCACAAAACCTTTAGCCAGGATCACAAGTGTTTCAAACAGCAATATTCTTCTGGAGCCAGCAGCAGCAGCAACATTTGTAGTAGAAGTCAGCATCGGGCCTATAAGTCAGCATGAACTCGTATCCAGCAGTGGTACTGTCCTTGCACGAGTTTTATTGGAAATAGGAAGTATTTCATAGGGGCATTAACAGGAGGGTAGGGAGGGTGAGAATGGAGCAATTGTTGAAAGGGGACCACAATCCCACTAAGCTGTTTTTGTCATCCTCTGGGGTCATGTGAATTTACAAGTGTTAAAATGGGGTTAGATTGGCTAAATGTTTGGGAAGCCTTGACTTAAGTAACAATCAAAGTCATTTTCTAAGGAAAAACATCATTTTATACACACCGTGAAGGATATCCTAGAAAGACAGAGACTGAGTTTGTGCCACTAGCAAGCTGCTAAATCTTCTTGACAAGCTGGCACTGAGCTTGTTAAGCACTGAAATAAAGTCAGCCTGTCAACTTGATTGCATGTGTGTATTACTGATAGTCAATACTGGAGTGGTACTTATGAGTAATACTGTATCAGTACAGTATATTATGATATCAAAATCCTCAGTAGCCACTTCCAGTTCCATCATGTGTATTAATGTGTATAATTATGTCTTTTATGAGAAAAAAATTCTTAATTTAGTATTTTGTCACTAAGAAACAGTTTTGCTTCATGCCTTCAAGGTCCGATTGCACACAGGCAGTTGCCCTCCCTTAAGAACATAAGAAGTTTCCATACTGGGTCAGACCAAGGGTCCATCAAGCCCAGATTCTGTTTATAACAATGGCCAGGTTACAAGTACCTGGCAAGTACCCAAAATATTAAGTAGATTCCATGCTACTAATGCCATTAACAGCGGTGGCTATTCCCTAAGTCAACTTGATCCATAACAGTTAATGGACTTCTCCTCCAAGAACGTATCCAAACCTTTTTAAACCCAGCTACAATAACTGCCCCAACCACATCCTCTGGCAACAAATTCCAGAGATTAATTGTGCGTTGAGTGAAAAATAATTTTCTCCAATTAGTTTTAAATGTGCTGCTTGCTAATTTCATGGCGTGCCCACTAGTCCATATATTATCCGAAAGAATAAATAATGTACCTATTCTAGACCTCTCATGATTTTATAGACTATCATATCTCCCCTAAACTATCTCTTCTCCAAGCTGAAAAGCCCTAACCTCATTAGCCTTTTCTCATAGGGGAGCCATTCCATCCCCTTTATCATTTTGGTTTTATTATTGTTAGTGTCCTTTGCCCCTCTTTTGGAGCTTTGGGGTGTTGTGGACTCTCTTGATGCTGCTTTGCTCCTCTCACTGTGCCTTTCAGAACTCCTATCACCACTGGCAAATGTTTTGCCTAATTCCTGTTCTTTGGGCTATTCATGGTTCTTTTATTGTCATGTTGACACAGTTCTGGTGCATTAGAATGGCCTTTACCCTTCTGATGATGCCTAGCCACAATTTTCATTATACTGATCAGAACAACTCAATTTGGAAGAGGATCTCTACTGAGATGTGGTAGGGACTTGGTCATTGGTAGCGACTGGCTAATCTATTCCTATAGGCTGGTGTAACCTGGGGTAAACTCATATTCCTGGGGCATGGCTGATGGACTACCAGGACAAATATGGAAGACCTTTTTGTTGGATTAGCTCAGGTGTTGTCACATGTATGTAGAATGTTAGGAGAGCTGTGACCCTTGACATCTAAGTACATGTATATATACGAATGAGCAGTGACACATATCTATATGATTTATTTATTTATTTATTTTCTTGCTTGCTTGCTTGCTTATTTATTTAAACATCTTTCTCATTCACTGCCAGGACAGTTATACCTGGACTATGTGAAGGAGAGTAAAAGTATATGTGAGAGGAAGACTGGGCAGTTCTGGCTGTCTACCTTATGAAATCCATAGGCCTTCTGATATCTTTACATTCTACAAAGGTAACTTTCAAACCTATTTGCATTACTGGATTTGTGCATATAACTAGATGTATGGAGATGTAGTGTAGTGTTTTATAAACTGTGCAGTAGTTCAGTTCTGAAAATATGAGCATAAATTTCATTAAGTGCAAACATTTGCAATACAATGAAAGCATGAATTTTACCTAGTTTATAAGTATACATGCATGAAGTTTACAAATGAAAAAAAAATAGCAAATACAATTAAAACCTGGATTTATATGTGGAGACGGCTATATTTTAAAATATGCGTGCATGCTTGAAATCAGCAGCTTGCCAATACCTCCACCAGTTCACCCAGTCTGTCTCCAGTTCAGAGATCTTCTTAGTACTTCATCCTGAACTCCCAACAGTTCATCCAGACCTCCCACCCAAAATTTGTAGGTGAAAAATCAGATATCAATTGTGGCAGGTATTTAGCAAGTGCAAAATAGCACCAATAAGTTGCCTAATGTATTTGCATAAAATAGCAAATTTCACACATATGTCTTGGGTCCACCCCAGCATGTCCTAGACCATTCTGGTTTTATGCAGGTAAATGTGCATGCAAAGCCAAAAATATGTTTGATGTTTATAAAATAGCATATATGTGAATCCAAGCTACTTTTGCATTTATATGCTAATTTCCCATGGGTAGATAATTTAAAACATTCATTCCTAATAATACTTGATTGAAAAGATGGCCTAATCAATGAGGTTTATATTGATTGAGACAAGTATAATATTAGCAGTGAAGCTCCATTTCTCTACCCTGCCTTTTCCCTATCTCTTTCTAGCTTTTCTTCTTTCTGTTCTAGTTTCAAAAATCACTCTTTGCTCCTAAAGTAATACACATAGGCAAGACCTCTCTAAACTTCATATTTAACGTTTATATGTGACTCTGCGAACATTTCAGAATAATGTTTTTCATATTTTAATTATTGTAACAGATTTCAATATTAATGTCAATATTATTAGTTTAAAATTAAGCAAGAACACTGGAGGCAGATGCTAGCCTGGCTTCCTGGTTCAGCTAATCAAATGTTTCTGGCCCCTCAATGAAGTCAGCTTGGTCTCAATCACACTCTGGGACTCCAATGACCCTACTCTAAATTGAGGTCACTCAGAGAAATAATCATTTTAAGTTTAACATAAATGAATATTAATACTATACTTTTCTTATGAACTACTGAAATTGGTAATCTTCCATCTAAAAACAAGCCTCTGTACCTCAGATCACAGTAAAAATATACAAGCAGTGAAATGCTGCCAATCTTAATTTCCTGAGGCATTCAGTTTGTGTAAATTAATTCAAGGGTCCCTCTTACTCCCCGGAGCCACCTCTAGGACATTTCTGGTTAAAAGCCAGAGACTTGGCAACAACATTCTTATAATAGACTGTAATATTGATTTAAGAGGAACTCTGCATCTACATCTGTAGGATTTTAATTCAGACTCGCAATATGTTTTCCATGGCGATGCTTTAGGCTGGTATAGACATTTTATCTTCAGTAAGAACTCCAGCAGGACACCAATGTAAAGGGAGATAAGAAACAAAATCTCCAGGCACATAATCATTGGGTTTTAGCTTGCATTGCTGCAGTGATGCTATGCAGAAATGGAATATCTTTCAGAACAGTAAAACTGGAACCGGAGAGTACTGGATTAGGAAGGATGTGTAGGGATGTATGAAAGAATGTCAAAATGGAATTGCTTAGAAACAAGCTGAATGCTGTTCATTAATTAATTGCATTTTATTCCATAATGTGAAAATATAAGAGGTAAGGTGGAATTAGGACTACAAAAAAATATTGTTTAACAGGCAGGTGGAAGGTGTGGATGGATGGCCCAATTTTCCAGTTGAAATGGTTGAGACAAATTGTATTGGAATTCAAGAAATCTTGGGATAAGCACAGAAGTATCTTAGCTGTGGGGACATGAAAGTAAAGCTGGAAATCACGGATGGTTTGGGGTATCAGGGCCGGTGCTAGTTTTTTTTTCCTGCCCTGTGCTAATAATTACTGTGTGCCCCCCCCCCCCCCCCCCCCCCACACACACACCTGATTCTTTCAGTCTCTGTCCCAGTTCTGTCAAAAAACCCCCAAAAAACAGCTCCCTCCAGGAATCTATATTTTTAAAACCAGACACCTGCCCAGCCCACCCCTCACAGAACATATGGTCAAAGGAAGGATATTAGGTACCTTAGGCAAAACTTACAGCTTTGCACATACAACATTTGCCTCGTACACACAAACACCCTTTACAGACATTTATAACAGATTTTTCATGAAAAAGAACATTCTAAGGCAAAAATATCACTTACAACATGCATATTATGGGCCAGATTTTAAAACTTATGAGCGGGCATAGATTTGTGCGCGCAACCCCAGTGTGCAGTGTGCACAAATCTATGCCCGATTTTATAACATGCGCATGCAACCGCGCGCGTGTTATAAAATCCGGGGTTGGCGCGCACAAGGGGGTGCACACTTGTGCATCTTGCACGTGCCAAGCCCTAGGGGAGCCCCGATGGCTTTCCCCGTTGCCTCCGAGGCCGCTCCAAGGCCTCCGAGCGGCCTTGAAGGGAACTTTTTTTTTGGTCCCCCCCACCTTCCCCTCCCTTCCCCTAACCCACCCCCCAGCCCTACCTAAATCCCCCCTACCTTATTTTATTTCTTACGCCTTTCTGAGGCAGGCTTATCTTGTGCGCGCCAGCTGACTACAACAAAGGAGGCCTTGTGACCGCCCCTGGACTGCCCCCGGTCCATTGCCATGCCCCGGACCCGCCCCCGGACCCCCACCTGACCCCCCCAGACCCGCCCCCTTTCCGCCCCTTTTTCAAAGCCCCAGGACATACGCGCGTCCCAGGGCTTGCATGCACCACCGAGCCTATGCAAAATAGGCTCGGCACGCGCAGGGGCAGATTTTCTCGGGTTACGCATGTAGCCTTTGAAAATCTGCCCCTATATTTACATACACTGCTGTGGTGCCAAACCAAAAACTGTAAAATATTCACTTGGAACTCCTATAGAATTTTACTTTTTCTAATCTGTATTGGGTGTGGGCCTAGCCCTCAGAACACCATGAATAAACAGAATTACCAATATGATATAGTATACCTCCCACACAAAACAACCCTAACTGCCAGCACTCAAACAGTAACAACTTAATCTATGACAAGGCAACATTGCACATATTACAACAGGATCTACAACACCAATACACCTTCTATTAGGGAAACAGAACAAGCCAGGCTGCTACAGATTCCTACACAGAATACATGCCAGCAAAAGACCTCACCTTGGTTACATATACAGAAACACAGACAAACCCTGACCAAATAGAGAATAAAGAGACCAGAAAGCATAAACAAAAACATGCTGAGAGAAACTGAACTGGAACCCAGAACAAGCCAGCCTCTATATGCAGAACAACAATGGAAAAACAGAAACGTTAACATTCTTCATAAGGCATTAAATAATAAAATCAAGGAATATAAAAAAATTATAATAATAAAATAATATTAATAAAAGGAATAAATATTTCAAGCCAGTTAAAGAACAGAATATCCAAAATTTCCCAAACATCAATAACATCTGATGAATACAAAATCCAATAATTAAAAAATATTCTAATATTTTCCCAAAAAAAAAAATTCAGAACAGCAGAAACAATAAATTATATCCAATAATTAAAACTAATAAGGATTAAAAATTCCCCTTTCTCCATTCCTGAGATCTTTGATTTCCAGTCACCCTGAGATTGTTGTGGATTCAGGGATGTAGGGTTACACAAGCTTTATCTTCTCTCTCATACACATACACAACAACAACATTCTCTCACACACTCCATCCCTCTCTCTCACATACACAGGCTTTCTTTTCTTCATAGACATGTGCATCTATATGTATGACATATGTCCTGAGCCATATGTTGCATAGGCTGTCATAGGCACACACAACACACACATATGCACACAGGCACTCATACAGACACTCATACAGGCTGTCTCTCTCACACAAACACATACACACACACACACACACACACACACACACATATTCACAGGCTCTCTCACATACACACACACACACATGGCCTCATTTCTTCAGGTATGGTGGGATGAGTTCTATCGTGGACCCGAGTGCCTCCTCCTGACTTTGACCATGACGGAATGAACTCTACCACAGCCCGATGGCCTTCCTGCAATGGATGGGTGGGGAAGAGTGGAAGCTGTGTACAGGCGTGCATGCCCATTAGAAGGAACACCACAGCCTTATTTTCAGCTGTCTATGGGTAGAGCTCCACCAGTGGCCTGCAGCTTCTCTTTTTCGACTGCTGGTGGATTAGGCTCTGCCAGTGGCCCCCACAGCCGCTCCTGCTCCCACCACCTCGTGCAAATGCATGGTATGCACACCTGGTCATGCTGGGTCTTTGTGGATTTGCATCAGGAAGAGAAAATGGACAGATTAGATGGACATCTGCCATCATATTGTATGTTGCTATGAATTGTGTAAAAGTTGGTTTTTCATATCATCAGTCTTTTTTTGTGATAAGCTTATTCCTTCCTGTAGTGTAAAGTGCTGCCAGCTGGTAGCTCTTATTTCTATGTGCTATGGCTGTGGTCGGAGGTGAGGGGAAAATATGAAGGATATAACGAGGAGCAATGAAAGATTGCATTAAATTTTGTTCCTGGAAGAATTTGTTGGGCAAGGCAGTTATGTTTCTGATGTGCGCCCAGGGAGGATAACTTTTAAGCAACTGCATGTGATGGCATATACGCACGTATGTGGCCATGCATTATTTAATATAGTATTTTATACCATGTGGCCTGTTTTATACATTTATGCATGTTTTATAAAATATGCATATCGCTACCCAGCAAAATATGCATAATGCATTGAAACCACATATACTGTTGCACTGAACATGTATACTTTACCCATCTATTTTAACAATATACATGTGTGTATTGTACATGTGAAAGTAAAGTAGGTCTTACCCACATACATTTACATGTGGAAATTAGTGTATTTTATAACACGTGTGCATCAATGAAATTGCCAGTTTTACCATTTAGTACACCAGTTCGCCCATTCTTTCTACAGCTCATCAGGACCCTCCTGATTCTTCAGCTTCAAATCCCCTTCATTCACCCAGACCTCCCACCCACTCAGTACTACATAATAATAAATACATTTAATATCACTTATGACAGATAATTAGCAGGTATAAAAATACACGAGCACATTGTAAAATGTATGAGTGTAAGTGCCTTTTAAACTATCAATTTACACACGTAACTGTTGGTTCTGAAGCAAAACCCTTAGACAACCTTTTTATTATGCACACACACATGTGCACATGAAAATGAACATACGCTTGGATTTTGGACTCCTATATAATATGGAATACACAAATAGAGGCTGAAGATGTATGTAGATGCTAACTTTTACACATGGAACATTTTGAGCATTCACATTGAAGTGCTTTGTGTGTGCACAACTACATAGCTAAGCGTACAGACTTCTGAACACAAAAGAAAAAAAAACTTAAAAGAAAAAAGAAAATGAAACAAAAACAAATGAAAATCCCCATCAAAATGAACCAAAATGAAAATCTTTGGCCGGAGTATCCCTTTATGACATATATATATATAGTTTGGTAATTTTACAGGATAAAGAGTACTCTGCATTCTTTCCACAGAACTTTGTAGTAAATCTAGAAAAAAAAAATCCCAATTCTGTAATTAAGATTTGTAGGGGCAGTCCCCTGCTTTTCCTGGACAATACAATATGGAAACAAAATTGTGACAAGCTTGTAAGCAAATTGTATTGAGTTCCATATCCAATAGTATTCAATTTAATATTAGGAAGATAATTAAAAAATATATATATGCACATGGATGGCTGTATAGAGATCTACTACAGTATTTTATAAGCTGCACATATCAGGTAGGTGCAGATTCTAAAATATGCATCTGTCTACCAATAACATACATATATATGTTTGGCTACATGCAAACACTTGCAATGCATTGAAAGTGCATATTTTTCCAACCTGTTTTATATATATGTGCATATATTTAACTCATGCAAAGAAAAAAATTAAGTAGCTTGCATAAAACCCTGATTTATATTCAGAGAAGGGGGATGGAATAAGGGTGGGGGGGATTGAGTACTGAGGGTCTATTTGTTATTTGCTCATCTTCTGTTATAGCTAGGAGGGGATTAAGAGCAAATCACCTCCTAGATGTTTGTAAATTAGTTTGAAAATGATGATAAAAACCGTTTAATAATAAAACATGAGGGCAGAATTGAAATCCCCAATTTGCCAATATCTCTACTAGTTCCACAGTCCTTCTCCAGGTCATCGAGATACTTCTACTTCTTCACCCTAAACTCCCCCTAGCTTACCCAAACCTCTCACATAATCAACAGACAATAGAGTCTGATATAGATTTCATTAAATAATTAGTAGCTGTAAAATTGCACAAATATGTTGTCTAATGAATTCACATGTCTCGTAAAATAGTGAATTACGCATGTTCCTCTTAGCTCTGCCCTAGACGGCGCCTTTTTGGAAGATAAAATGTACACATGAAACTGAAAATATACATATATTTTTTATATTTATATAATAGCATGAACGCTAGTACAAGCTACTTAATCACATATATGCTAATTCTATGAGCCTAACCTTTTTGAAAATTAACTGGAATATTGAAATCCCAAACTACAAAAGAACTTCCATGTTACAATGCAACATAGCATATGACTTTTTTGGAAATTTGCTTAATGCTAATTTATTTTCATCTTTCTATATCCTGGGGCTGATATTCAGCTGCTGATTGACTAGTTGAGGCCTGGATTCATCATTCCTTGCAGAATGATGAATCCTGCAAAAACGGGGGCGGGCCTGTGAAAGCCAACGGCATTCGCAGCACAGCGATGCGCCAGCTGCCGGCTTTCACACCGAATATTCACACCGAATAGTGCCAATAATGATAATAATGACAATGTTAGTAACATTATCGCTGGCAGCGAAGCCACCGTCATCTCCTCCCCCTCCTGGCCCCAATTTCTCCCCTCCTGCCCCTCCCCCTAATTTGCATTATATCGCATGTGAAAAAGCCCTTTTCACATACGATATGGCCTTATTATGTGCGTTAGGGCCCTAATGCATGTGATAAAGCTTTAGAAAATAACCCCCCTAAGTTAGCCAGATATACCTATCTATATAACTTAACCGGGAAATTCAGTGGTGCTGCACCGGTGAATATATCCAACCATCTTTAAAGTTAGCCGGATAGCTATATCCGGCTAACTTTAGACCTACCTACAGCATGTCCAGAGTTATCTGGTTAGCCAGTCAGAGTTAGCATATGCCTACTGCCTGCCCCAGGAATATGCCCGATATATCCAACTAAATTCTAGCTGGATAAAGAGTTATCCAACTAGAATTTAGTTGGATAAATCAAATATCATGGTTAAGCCATTTAGACGGATAACTTTTGAATATCTACCTCTCTGGTTTTAGATTTGAAAATGGGAATTCTTTAATTTAATTAATCCTTTGGAAATAAAATGTCCATGTACTATTAATTTGCTATACATGGGTTTGGGAATAATGCTAGAAGTTTTGGAAACTGAAGAATATGTGTTATAGATTAGAGATGTGCATTCATTTTTCATGAATTAGACAATTTCAGCGTAAGTGTCTAATCATCATGATCAGGCCCCTGGTGCTGGCTATTAAACCAGGGAGTTTGGAGGACTAAACTGGAGACTGGGTGAACTGGTGGATGAACTGGTGAAATTGGTCATTGCATGGATGCCTGCCCATTTTAAAATACCATGACTTACGTGGTAGAAACCAAATTTACGCAGCTGGGTCCACACACACTCTTAAACTTGCAGGCACATGTATGTGTGCCCTGGCTATTTTATAACATGCGTGGAAATTATAAAATGGCTGCATATCTGGGCACGTGCCGATGCATACTCATCAATGTGCACCAGGGAGCAGGTTTGAAAGTTGCTGGCCCTCTATTTTACCCCTTCTCAGCCACCCACACTAATGGAAGGAACAATGTACATAGGTATTTTTAGCACACATACTTTTAACATAAGAATATAATATATACTGGGTCAAGCTAAGAGTCCATCAGGCCCCTTATCATTTTGGTTGCTCTTCTCTGCACTTTATCTACTGCAACTATATCTTTTTTGAGATGTGGTGACCAGAATTGCACACAGTATTCAAGATACAGTCTCACTATAGAGCGATTCAGAGGCATTATGACATCCATCATTTTATTTGCCATTCCCTTCCTAATTATTCCTAACATTCTGTTTGCTTTTTTGATCTCCATAGCACTCTGAGCTGATGATTTCAAAATATTATCCACTATGACACCTAGATCTCTTTCTTGGGTGGTAGCTCCTAAGATAGAATCTAACATTGTGTAACTACAGCAAGGGTTATCTTCATCACTTTGCATTTGTCCACGTTAAATTTCATCTGCCATTTGGAAGCCCAATCTTCCAGTCTCACAAGGTCCTCCTGCAATCCCTGCTTGATTTAACTACTCTGTATAATTTGGTGTCATCTGCAAATTTGATTACCTCACTCATCATACCCCTTTCCAGATCATTTATAAATATATTAAAAAGAATCAGTCCAAGTACAGATCCCTGAGGCACTCCACTGTTTACCTTTTTTCCAGTTAATCCTACTCTCTTGTTTCCTGTCTTTTAACCAGCTTGCAATCCAGAAAAGGACTTCGCCTCCTATCCCATGACTCTCATGTAGGACTTTGTCGAATGCCTTCTGAAAATCCAAATACACCATATCTACTGTTTCACTTTTGTCCACATGTTTATTCATCCCTTCAAAAAATGTTGGAGATATGTGAAGCAAGACTTCCCTTGGACTATGCTGCATTTTCTCATCAATAGCCCTGAATTTCCCTGAGTAGAGGACTATGCTGGATTTTCCTATGTAATCGCAAGAAGGATGTGTAACCCTTGCTTGGGGGGGGGGGGAGGGGCAGGGGTGTTAGGTCCCAAGGGCACATAAACTTATTTTTACTTTTCGAGGCATGCATCCAGCCAGCACTCCTCCCATACTTGACTATCTGTCCTATCCAAAGGGTGCATCTTTTTTGTGGGTTAACCCAGGCAGTAGTGTGTTTTTCCCTGTGTGATGTTAGATGTGGTATCTCAAGGGGTAAATCCACATAAGCAAGGGTGTGTCAAAGAGGCTACAACATCTACAGGCAGTGGAGCCGTACTGAAGTGAAAGGTTTTTATATTCAATCAGCACAGTTAAAAGTTGCATGAATCGCTGTTTGGATAAACAAAGGAACAGAAATCTTGAGCCCAATCTTATTAAGTGTGGTAGTCTGCAACTTTATATCCATACAGAGATGTGCTCTTATATCACTTCAGTACGGCTCCTGTGCTTGTAGATGTTGTACCCTTTATGACACATCCTTGCTTTTATGGATTTATCCTCTGGTGTGTTTTTGATCTCCACGTCTCTTGGTGGTATCTCAAGGAATGACATGCTGGGCAAACTAGGCAGGACAAGGCACTGGGTGTTAAACTAAATGTTTACTGATTCTTTCACCATTAAATTATTGTGCATGAAATTATAGCTGACTAATGTACCAATTTTCTTCTTCTGGGTAGGTGTCCTTTATCTCAGATATCTGGGTAAAGCTTCCATGGGGATTTTAAAGTTCATAGTTTTTCACAGTGGCCAAATGGGAATCCTATTGGAATGGTCCCCTCAGACATGAAAAAGTCCTACCGAGTCCAGGTTTTCACAGACACCCAGCCTGACCTGGTCCCATGGGTAGGAAATTCAGTGGGGAAATGCCATATATCATGGTCCTTATTTCCCAGTCTTGATACTTGTTACTTCTCTTGCAGGAAAAGTCTTTAAAATGCAGGAAACTGGCAATCCAAGCCCTGGATCCCCATGGGGAGGATTGAGTCAAAAAAGCTCCTCACAACTAATATCCAAAATATTTTCAAAAATGCAAAAATCTGGATAGATATTCAGTCATCAAAACTTCACTTGCCCATCTATGGAGTAGAGTGGAGCTCACAGATCTTCAATCATCCGCATGAGAGGACCCCAAAAGGGAATCTGACCCAAAAATCTATCTCACTATATCTAATAATAGAGGGACCCTCTGGCAGGGAAACCACGATGAGTGTTTTCTTCAAAAACAAGAAGAAGCATGGTAAGGCTGGGAGGCTTCACCAGGGAGTAGAAAAGGGACATCTTCACTGCACTGATGCTACATAAAACTGACCACACAGAATATTAAAATGGCTTCACTAAATAGGCACAGACAACAAATCCTAGCCCTCCAGGTTGGGAGGAGCTGAATGGAAAAACTAGAAAAACTGACAATAATTTAATGGTGAAAAAATCAGTAAACATTTAGTTGTGTCTAAACAGGGATCTAGGACCATCTAGTGACTAACCCAAGGAGGCGCCACAGATGTGTGTGTATGTGCGTGTGTGTGTGTGTGAGTGGTAGGACTGTAATTGTGGATACTGTTAATGTTGGTTTCATATGAAATTTTTAGTAAGAAAAGTGAGTAATGATAAAACGTATTTTCTAATGATTGTGTTATTGACAAGTGATTTTAAATTACCTGTAAAAGACACACTATCTGCTCACAATGCAACACTATTCAAATTGCCTCCTCTGTGTTTCCAATTGTTCTCTGAGTACATTGTACGTTAGGGATGTGAATCGTTTATCTGACGATTGAAAATATCGTCCGATATTTTCAATATTGTCAGATATCAGGGGTCCCCGATAGCGATAGGAAACCCCATGATTAATTTAGTGGGTTTTCTTATCATTAGGGGGGGGGGCGGGAAGAAAGGTCAAAACCTAAAAACACAACCTGACCCTTTAAAATGAGTTTGTTAGTATCCCCCCGCCCTCCAGACCCCCCCCCAAAAAAAGTTTAAAATACCTGGTGATCCAGCGGGGGTCCCGGGAGCATTCTCCCGTGCTCGGGCTGTCGGCTGCCAGTAAACAAAATGGCGCCGATGGCCCTTTGCCCTTAGCATGTGACAGGGGCTATCAGTGCCATTGGTCGGCCCCTGTCACATGGTAGGTGCACTGGATAGCCCGTGCCATTTTTAAAGATGGCAGCGGCCATCCATTGCTCCTACCATGTGATCAGGGACCGGCCAATGGCACGGATACCCTGTCACATGCTAAGGGCAAAGGGCCATCGGCGCCATTTTGTTTACTGGCAGCCGACAGCCCGAGCACGGGAGAATGCTCCCGGGACCCCCGCTGGACCACCAGGTATTTAAAAAATTTTGGGGGGGGGGTCCGGAGGGTGGGGGGATACTAACAAACTCATTTTAAAGAGTCGGCCATATTTTTTGGTTATTGGCTCGGGCACTGCCGATAAAAAAAAAAAAAAACAAAAAACAAAAAACAAAAAAACCCGATCGGACTGCAAGATAAAAATTTCACGATGTGAATCCGAACCGGAATCCGAACCGATACCGGTTCCGATTCACATCTCTATTGTACGTTTTCCCACTGAAGCAATCTCTCATACTTTTCTTCCAGAATTCCAACTGAGGTTTTCGAAAAGAAGGCGATGTTTATTCAAGCAGTGTGAGCCAGCTAGATCACCAACATTTTAAATTAACAAGGCATGTATATCTCTTTCCAATATCCCAACAAGAACACACTGGTAAGTATTAGAGATGTGAATCGGAACCGGAATTGGTTCCGATTCCGGTTCCGATTCACATCATGAATTTTTTTCGTGCGGCCCGATCGGGTTTTTTTTTTTTATCGGCTGCGCCCGAGCCAATAAACAAAAAACCCATCCCGACACTTCAAAACAGCTCCCTTAGCTTCCCCCCCCCCCTCCCAACCCTCCCAAAACATTTTAAATTACCTGGTGGTCCAGTGGTGGTCCCGGGAGCGATCTCCCGCTCTTTGGCCATCTACTGCCACTAATAAAAATGGTGCCGAAGGCCCTTTGCCCTTACCATGTGACAGGATGTCAGTGCCATTGGCCGGCCTCTGTCACATAGTAGGAGCACTGGATGGCCCACATCATTTTTAAAGATGGCGCCGGCCATCCATTACTCCTACCATGTGATAGGGGCCGGCCAATGGCACGGATACCCTGTCACATGATAAGGGCAAAGGGCCATCGGCGCCATTTTTATTAGTGGCAGCCAACGGCCCAAGAGTGGGAGATTGCTCCTGGGACCACCACTGGACCACCAGGTAATTTAAAACGTTTTTGGCGGGGGGGGGGGGGGTCGGGAGGATAGAGGAAGCTAAGGGAGATGTTTTAAAGGGTCAGGGTGGGTTTAGGGATTATTTTTGTGTGCCGTATTTCCCACCCTCCCCCAAAATAAGAGAACCCCCACGAACAAGTTCGTGGGGTTTTCCTATCGGTTTCGGGGAGCCCCCGATTTCTGACGACTTTGAAAATATTGTACGATATTTTCAATCATCAGAGAAATACGATTCACATCCCTAGTAAGTATTAGGGGTATGCAATCATTTGAAATGAATGGGTAAATCAGGACTTTCAATAGCATTTTTAGATAGCAGCTTCAGATACCCAAAGTCAAAGAACTTTGAGAAAGGAAGAATCTTTCTCGCTTTCTCTCTCTATATAAATATATATATGCTGAATGGAAAGAGTGAATTGAAGTTGAGCTTTGACAGGTAATTGAATGGAATGGAGGTGACCATAACCTAGTTTGTGCTTCAACAGAGCAATTTATAAAAACTACATTTCTATCAGAAAAGATTGGAGAGTTTTAGAAAATCTCTAAGGTAATTAGCCAGACAGATTTTGGCACTTGATTGATTGCTTTTTGAAACATGCTAGAGCCCCTTGAGCTAAGGTAAAGTTAAAAGCTTAGATCTAGACATGAGGTCATCATTCTTCATTATCACCTTATGTAGAAAAAATTGTGATGCAGCTGCAATGGGAAACAATGCACTATTTTATATATCACCTTATTATTAACCTTATGTTAGAATAGTTTCTAAAGCATCATCAACAGTAAACTGAAAATAACAAAAAGAATCTAGTAACTAACATATTAAAACCTTTTTTTTTTTTAAATCTGTTTATTGATTTTTACAATTTAACACTGGGAGTGCTACACAAAACAAGTTGAGGGCATACCCATCAATCATAATATACATACGCATTCAAATATGTTATAGTATAATATGATATAAATACAACCCAATGCAACATAACACAATGCAATATATGCCCCGCCCCACGCTACCTCTCCCCATCTTTAGGAGTGGGTATAGCACACAAAAGGAAAAAAAAGATTATTTCAAAAAAATCAAATTTATAACTGAATTTAGTCTATTTCCTCAGAAAAGGAGACACGAGATAAAGACCACATGGCATGGAATTGTTACAGCATTTTAGAATGCAGTAGATCCACTGATTTATATTCCCAAAGCATCAAGTCTTTCATAAAAGATTTCCACTTCTAGATGGTTTGACCAGGCTTGTCTAGCCAGGTTTTCAGAATACATCTTTTAGCAATCAGACAACTTTTCATCAGTAAGTGACATGGAGCTTTTCTTGTGTTGCTTGGCTTCTTTGCATGTCCCATTGATGGAGTGACCCTATTTCCCTTCTTTAACCTCTGCAGGCATTTAGCCTACTACATCTTAAATCCTACAGAGAGGGAGATTTCTGTGGGCAGGACCCTGCTGGGAGGGGAATAAGATTGTGAGCCCAGCTGGGATAAGGAGTACCCTGCCTCTCCAGGAGCCCCTGACCCTCTCTGGGAAGTTGTGTTGGAAGCATACTGCAAAGGTAGGAAGTTAATGTTAGTATTATTTTCTGGATATGTTAATAAAAGTTGAAATTGCATGAGAACAGGCTAGAGTCAGTCTAATTCCTGTTTCAGCCTTCAAGATATTGCTCAGTCATCCTCAGAGTCCCAAAATGCAAAATAATGCTGACCACTTTATAACTGTATGCAAAAAAGATTCAGGAAAGTCTTGAATCACCTTCCAAAATAAATAAACAATGGCACAGTCTTAAATGCAGTGCATCAATGTAGTATCTACCATAGATCAGTTGCTATAATACCTGATTTATTCACTTTAAGTGGTCAAAATATTTTATGTACAATCTGTACAATATTATTACATCTTACCATATCTTCATCAGTGAATGACTCTGCTAAATCCTTACTCCAGTGTCAGCTAAAGAGTTTATTAAATTATAATCCAAAATTGTTTGTAAATGTTTATATAATATAGAAAAATTTGTTTGTTTTTTATATAAAGGGCTCAATCTCTGGAAGGAGCCGACAGTCTGAGTGCAGGAGGTCGCTCCCGGACCCCCGCTGGACTTTTGGCAAGTCTTGTGGGAGGAGGGTCCCCCAAGACTTGCCAAAAGCCCCTGGTGGTCCAGCGGGGGTCCGGGAGCGACCTCCTGCACTCGGGCAATCGGCTGCCAGTAATCAAAATGGCGCCGATAGCCTTTGCCCGTACTATGTGACAGGGGCTACCGGTGCCATTGGTCAGCCCCTGTCACATGGTAGGAGATGGCACGGGCCATCCAGTGCTCCTACCATGTGACAGGGTCCGGCCAATGGCACGGATACCCTGTCACATGGTAAGGGCAAAGGGCCATCAACAACCAAACCAACTGGATGGGAGAACTAGGCTGAGATCCAAACAGCAAACAAAAACTCTCATGCTGGTATATAAAAGGCATGACAGGTAGGCATATTTACAGCATGACCTCTGAAGGTTAGGGGCTGGCAGCTAAGCAGAACTATAGCAGCAAGACCCCTAAGGTGGTACATCTGGGGTATGGCAGGAAGGCAGAGTTGTGGCAGAAAGACACCTGAGGTGGTATATGAGGGGCATGGCAGGTAGATAGAGTAGAAGTAACACCCCCTAATGTTTTATATCTGAGGCATGGAAGGTAGGCATAGTGGTAACTAACAAGTCCCCTAAGGTAGTACATCTAGGACATGGAAGGTAGGGAATGCAGTAGCAGTAGGACACCTAAGCTGGTACATAAGGGACATGGCAGGAAGGCAAAATATAAACAATTCCCTTATAGTGGTACATCTGTGCATAGCAGTTGTTGAAAATCCTGCTTCCATTTTATGAGAAACAGTAACCAATATAGAGGAGCATGCAGCTGGTTTTGTCTTATACACATCTGCTGCTCAAATCTGTGCCTCTGCCCTGCTACCTTATGCCTTGGATGGCTTTCCCACCTTTTGCCTCTGCTCCAAAACAAGAGGGAGAGGAACAGCTGGTGGTGGCACATGCTTTCCAAATTTCAATTTCTTTAGCCTTGAGCTACTTTCCACACTTGGCATTTTGCAACCAAAAGAGTCTTTCTTTAATTTTGGGGGAAGACTGACTTTTTTTAAATCAATGTTTCTATGTTGGGCTGCTTCTGTATCAGTTGACGTACCCCTGCCAATAACCTTTCTTCTCCCTTTTCCTGACTTGATGCACTTTATTCAAGTGCACTGTCTACTAGGGATGTGCATTCGTTTTCGCCATATTGGCGATCCACAACGTATATTGCACTATTCGTAGTATTCGTGGGGAAGCGAAACGTATCGTGATTCCCCATGAATACACGAATCTTTGTCGAATTATACAGCCACCTAAATAAAAATTTAAACAAATCCCCCACCCTCCTGACCCCCCCAAGACTTACCAAAACTCCCTGGTGGTCCAGCGGGGGGTCCGGGAACCATCCCCTGCACTCACACCCTCGGTGCCGGTTTCATCATGGTGCCGATAGCCTTTGTAACAGGGGCTACCGGTGCCATTGGTGCCATCTTGTGCTCCTACCATGTCCAGGAGTGACCTCCTGCATGGGGGGAGAGGGAGGGAGGGAGAGAGAGAGAGAGAGAGAGAGAGAGAGAGAGAGAGAGAAGATTTGCTGGCCGTCGGAGTGAGGACGCTCACTCCAAGAAGAGGTTTGGGCGCTGCACGAAAGAAGCCTCATTTGCATTGGAAACGCCCCCTAATGCGTTACCAATGCGATATTGGAAAATGAGGCCCTTAGTTTGGATGGTGATTTTTATGCTCTGCATTTGGTATATCCTAAATTTGGACTAAATCATTGTGATTGTACAGTTTCAGCCTAATACCAGAAGCCTGTGGTAACAGAATAAGTGGATTATTTTTCCTAGATTTATAGAAGCTTGTTGACTTGTCTGTGTTCAACTTTAAACTATAATGATCCAGCCATCTCAATATGGTCTCCATGCAGTTGTTTAAATTGGAATATCTGCTAATAGGCCTAAAGGCAAAGAGCTGAATATTATCTGCAAACATATAACAATCAAGTCCAAATTTCTCATTCTACTTGGCTAATGGTGCTATGTAACTATTTAATAAAGCAGGTGATAATATGGAGCCCTAAGGAATTCCACAAGTCATAGTGAAAACAATCAAACGCTGCGCTTCCCAGTATACACACTGGGATTGATTATATAGAAATGAAGAAAACCATGCTAAAATTCTCCCCCATCTCCTCCTCCATATAGATCTTTTAGACATATTTCTTTGAATGGTTTCTATTTAGCTTCCATAGATTTCAAAAGTATGCTTTATGAAACCATGTTATGATCCTATAACTGTAAAAATATTATTTGTTGCATTTTTCAATATGTGCCCTTCTCTACTGGCATTTTGTTTTAATAAAAATGATATTTGTTTTAGGACTCTTTTTATTTATTTGAATATGTCATTTATTTACAGAATGTGTGAATTATCTTTTGTGAAATGTTAGGCATTACCAGCTGTATTAAAGGAGCTTAGGGAAAAGGTAATATTTTGTTTGAGCTGCAAAAAGCATATGGGTAGAATAGCTGCTTTGTATTCCCTCAGATATATATAAAGTTGGTATATGCTAGAAGGAAGTGAATCTAATGCAGTCCCTGATAAGAAAGATGAGTTATATAGAATCTCTTATACTGAATATTTTTCAGCACGAACATAATTGTACTAGTGCAAATAGAGTATTGGGACCCTTGGCGTTTGTACCCCCAAATTAAAGCAATGTTACATTTATTTCTTTATGCATAGAAATGCAATAAAATAAATAAAATCCAACTACATTAATATTTATATTTTAAAAAATATATAGGGGTAATTTTCAAAAGGAGTTACATGCGTAAATGTAGCTACTATTGTAGCAATTTTCAAAAGCCATCTACTCAAGTAAAGTGCACTTATGTGAGTAAATCCTATAGACAAGTCAATGGCAGATATTGTAGCAATTTTCAAAAACCCACTTACTCAAGTAAAGTGAATTTACTCCAGTAAACCTGGTTTTTACTCGAGTAAATGCTTTTTAAAATCAGGCCCGCAGGATTTAAGTCTTTCTAGAAGAACACACAGGGAAGAAACCTTTAAAGGAAAATATGCACATGAATGTTATATTGTGCGCACATCTGCATGCACAATATAAAATACACAGAACTTTAACATGTATGTGTTGCGTGCCACGGCCGCGCTAGGGCTGCAACCGGCCCTGCTTACCTTCCACACCCAGCCTCGACTGCTTCCCCCGGTCTCAGCTAGCCATCTGTGCCCTCGGGCTCCTTGATAGCCACCTTCCCTGACTTCAGCTTGTTCTACGATGCCTCCATTGTCTTTAACCTGGACTTGACCTTTCAGGCTTTGGCCTGTTCTTACTCGGGCGCCCCTTGTCAGACATTGGTGTTATGGCCGCCGGCCGCGGCAGACCGCGTCCGGGGCCGGTCACTCACCAAAGCTGCGGGGCCAATCGCCGATGCTGAGGCCGGCATCGGCAGGCCATCTCCGCGGCAGTGCTGCTGTCTCCAACATGGCCACGGCGTTCTCTCCGCGCAGCTAAGCCGCGCCCCATGAAGTTCCCTTGGGCCGCACGGGCAGCAGTAACCAAGATTTAAAGGAACCCCTACAGGAAGTAGGGGTTCCTCCGTGTGTGATTCCTGGATTGGCTGCCGTTCCTGCCTGGCTCTCGACCCCTGGACTGGTTGCGGAATATTCTGGCTCTTGATCCCTGGACTGGCTGTGGAGTTTTCTGGCTCTTGTTTCCTGGACTGGCTGTGGGACTTTCTGGCTCTCGACACCTGGACTGGCTGCGAAGGATTCCGGCTCTTGTTCCCTGGACTGGCTGTGGTATCTTCTGTTCTCACGACCTGCTGGAGGCGCCAGCTCCTGTTCTCATCACCTGCTGGAGGCGCCAGCTTCTGCTCTCATGACCTGCTGGAGGTGCCAGCTCCTGTTCTCATGACCTGCTGGAGGCCCCAGCTATCTGGATTACATGACCTGCAGGAGGCGCCTGCATCCAGATCTTCATTGATCACCTACAGTGACCCTCGTGATTGGCCTTGCATTCCGACAGTAGGAATTACATTCATCGCTGGACCAAGGGTCCACCTTCCTAGTCAGAACATTTGGTTCCTATTGGTGCCCGGGTCTCTGGGACTCCACCTCGTCTAGTACAGACTCTTCAGTTTCGCTAATGCTGCCTCTGGGATTACCTCGCCATCTTCTCATCATCAACTACACATGGAGGCCCACCTAACTCCAGCTGGCCCCAGTACCCAAAGGCTCTACCCATGGGGAATGAGGGCTGGTATTGGCGAAACTCCAGCCGGCCTCTGGCAGTCAGCCCACTTTGCCTGCCGATGGTGAGGACCCATAGGATCCTTCCTATGGGTAGTATCAACCCCACCTCAGCCCAAAGGTCCTCCTCCCACGCAACACTGTCGAATATGATTGGTAGGGAGTTCCATATTTTAGGTTCGGCAACTAAGAAGGCACCGCTGCATGTTAAATTCAGTCTGGCAGTTTTTACTGTCAGAATTTGAAGGTGATTTTTGTCAGCAGAAAGTAGATGATGAGGTGGTTGATAAATTTGGAGAGTGGAACATAACCATATAGATGAAGTACTGTTTAACAAAGTAAAGATTATCATTAAAATTTTATATTGGATTCACTGGCAAATGGGTAGCCAGTGAATTTGCATGAGGATAGGGGTTATGTGGTTTCTACAGGGGGTGTGTGTAAGGTGTCTAGCAGCACAGTTTTGAATTAGTTGAAGCAGTTGTAGTGCATAGTCAGGGAAGTCTATATATAATGAATTACAATAGTTGAAGCTTGTCAGGATAAGAGACTGAAGCACATATCAAAAGTCAGCAGGAAATAGTAGTGGTTTGAGGTTCTTGAGTAAGTGAATTTTGTAAAATGATAATTTTGTAATAGATCCAATATTTGTGGACATGGATAGCTTGGAATCAATGTGAACACTTAGGTTGCGAACATGACTGCGTATGGGTATATGACATTTATTAAAGACAAGTTCAGCAGGATGTGCACGTGTAGAGTTTGGAATAGTGGACAGGTGTATGATTTTGTTTTTTTCTGCATTGAGGGTGAGATGATTGTGCATTAGCCAAATATTTATTGTTTGTAGGTAGATTGTGGCTAATGAGAAGGTTTGTTTCCATTATGAGTCATAAGGGAGGATGAATTGAATGTCATCTGTGTAGATTTTGTAGTTTATGTTGAGACTTGATATAAGTTGACATAGTGGGAGAAGATATATATTAAACAGGAGAGCAGACAGTGTGGATCCTTGTGGTACTCCAGAGTCAGTATAATACAGGTCAGAGCAGAATTGTTTGAGATTGAATTGTGGTAGTCATTGATGTAGAAAGGATCTGAACTAATCGAGAACTTTATAAATAATACCAATTTTTTGAAGATTATTTCAAAGAATTTTGTGGTTTGGGGTATCACAAGCAGCAGAGATGTCGAGGAATATGAGAATGTAATCTATGTTGGAATCGAAGCCTCGAATTACGGAATCAAGGATGAAAGAAGGAGGGTATCAGCGCTGTGACCTTTCCTAAAGCCGTGATGGTTTGGGTGTAAAATAATATTGTCTTCAATGTATTCATTTAGTTGGTGTACAACGACAGATTCAATTAATTTTGCAGGGGTAATGAGGGATGCTATAGAGTGGTAGTTAATTAGGAGGTTAACATCAGGTGTTTTTTTCTTGGGAATGGGGAGAATTGTTTTTTTGAGTGAAGTCGGGAAGATTCCAGTTGTTAGTAATAAATTAATTAAATGAATTAATGATGGTGCTAAAAATTCACGGATGTCACGTAGGAATTTACCAGGACATGGGTTGAACAGACTGAGATTTGTATTTTCGAAAGGTTTTGAATTGTTGTATATGTCGAAATGGTGGAGAATTTAGCCCAGGAATAGGAAGGGGAAGCTTGGGTGATGTGTGGGATTGGCACATGGTTAAATTTTGACAAAAAAATTCATTTTTTAGTTCCTTCAGAACCCTAGGATGCATACCATCTGGTCCAGGTGATTTGCTACTCTTTAGTTTGTCAAAATGGCCTACTACATCTTCCAGGTTCATAGTGATTTGGTTCAGTTAATCTGACTCATCACCCTTGAAAACCATCTCTGGAATTGGTATCTCCCCAACATCCTCATTAGAAAACACAGAAGCAAAGAATTAATTTAATCTTTCTGCAATGACCTTATCTTTCCTAAGAGCCCCTTTAACCCCTCAGTCATCTAATGGTCCAACAGACTCCCTCACAGGTTTCTTGCTTCGGATATATTTCTAAAAGTTTTTATTATGAGTTTTTATATCTATGGCCAACTTCATTTCAAATTCTCTCTTTGCCTGTCTTATCAATATTTTACACTTAACTTGACATACTTTTTCCTATTTTCTTCAGATGGTTCCTTCTTCCAGTTTTTGAAGGATATTCTTTTGCCTAAAATAGCCTCTTTCACCTCACCTTTTAACAATTCTAGTAATCATTTTGCCTTCCTTCCACCTTTCTTAATGCGTGGAATACATCTGGACTGTGAATTTAGGATTGCATTTTTAAGATGTCCATGTCTTTTGAATACTGTTAACCTTTGCAGCTGCACCTTTCAGTTTTTTTCTATTTTCCTCATTTTATCAAAGTTTCCCTTTTGAAAGTTTAATGTTAGAGCTGCAGATTTACTTATTGTCCCCCTTCCAGTTATTAGTTTAAATTTGATCATGTTATGGCCACTATTTCCAAGTGGCCCCACCACCATTACCTCTCACCAAATCCTGCATTCCACTAAGAATTAAATCTAATACATGATCGGACCCAAGAAGCAAGAGGTCACAAAATACACTCTACGGAAGGTAATCACCTTCAAGCCATGCACACGACTTCTGCCCAATCTTCTGCACCCAGTGAAGAGGAAAAAGAGCCTATGCAGTTAGGATGCAGTCATCTGACCTCTAAAGAGAGACATTTTCACAGATGCTCTGGTCTCTGTATGTATTGTGGCCAGTCCGGCTATGCTGTCCAGACCTACCCTATCTGTCCAGGAAAAGGCCAGATCTAGGATTTATTTATTTATTTATTTATTTCAGATTTTTATATACCGGCATTCGAGACAGCAGTCACATCATGCTGGTTCACATAAAACAGGGGTGCATAGTAAACATAACTATAACAATGGTGCTGAAAAGGCAGTTACATATAACAGGGTGATAAGAACTTGGCTTGGAAGAGAAAGGACAGGTTATTAATTCACACAAGTAAACGATAGAAGATAAGGTTAACCATGGTGTAGGTGGAGATTAGGGGTGGCTTGGAAGTGTTAGATCAATTAGCGTCCGGGAAGGCTTGTATGAATATCCAGGTCTTTAGTCTTTTTTTGAAGGTTGAGATGAAGGAGGATCTGCAGGAGGACTCCTAGGTCTAACTGCTCCTTCTCCTCCATTATCTCTCCTCGTGTCTCTAATCTCTGGAGGCCTTGAATTCTCAACACTCACACTCATGGACTCTGGTGCAGGAGGGAATTTTATGCTAAAGAGAATTGAACATCACCTGCAAATTCCTATAACACCTATACTGCTGTCTTCTATACACGGAGAACCACTTCCAGGAGAGGTCTCGCTGACCATTTATTTATTTATTTAAAAACTCTTCTATACCGTCGTTAAGTTAGATAACCATCACAACGGTTTACAGCAAGGCATGATAATGAAAATATGAGTGGTATAGATTACAAATTAATCATGTGCCATCATAGTACGGTAACAATTTAATACAATAAACTATATGTGTAAGTTAAGCTTGTATGTTAGGAACATATTAGGCGGTTTAAATTTAACATTAATATGCATTTGTAGGTTACAAGTAACAACTTCTAATTTGGTGCGTCCTTATCAATCAACTGTTTTTCTCCTTCTCTTTATCTTTATAACCCATATGCCTTCGCACAGGGGCCTTGCACACTGAGAACATCTCCTTCCTGCTCCTGGAGAAGGCCATTCACCCCATGATGCTCAGCCTACTGTGCTACAGGAATACACCCCTCAGTTCAACTGGACTACCATGGAGCTTTCTGAGTGCCATGATCATTGTCTAGCCAAAGTTTCACCACTGACCTGCATGACGACTCCCTCACTACCTGGTCTACCACCTCAATATGCATCTTTTCATGACGTCTTCTCCAAGCAAGCAGCAGACGTATTACTTCCGCACAGGACCTTTGTATGATCAACCTCAAGCCTAACTCGGAGCCTCCCAAGGGAAGGGTATACCCTCTCTCAATAACAGAGACTGAGGCCATGTTGGCCTATATCCAAGAAAACCTGCAAAAAGGGTTTATTAGACTTTCTAAGTCCCCGGCTGGTATGGAGTTCTTTTTCGTTGGGAAAAAAGATGGATCCCTTCATCCTTGTATTGATTACAGAGGTCTCAATGAAATCACCATCGAGGATCGCTACCCTCTACCGTTGATAACTGAGCTGTTTGTCAGGCTTCAGGGGGGCCAAGGTATTTACTAAGCTGAACTTAAAAGGGGCCTACAACTTGGTCCAAATCCATCACAGGGATGAATGGAAAACAGCTTTTAACACCCGTGACGGACACTTTGAATACCTAGTCATGCTTTTTGGACTGTGAAATGTACCAATGGTGTTTCCGAATATGATGAATGATATTCTGTGGGATCTACTGTACCAGTGCGTGGTGGTATATTTAGATGACAGCCTGATTTTCTCTCAGGACCTTCAAAGACACCAGGCAGATGTGAAAAAGGTACTACAAAGACTACATGACAATCATCTATATGCGAAGCTCAAGAAGTGCAATTTCCACCAAGAGTCAGTGCCTTTTCTGGAGTATACCATTTCCAAGAATGGCTTCCAGATGGACCCTCAAAAATTAAAAAGCATCCAAGACTGGCCCCCACCCACTGGCTTGAAAGCATTGCACTGTTTCCTCGGCTTCACTAACTATTACAGTATTCATTAAGCACTACTCCACCCTTACAGCACCACTCATTGCCATGAGCAGAAAAGGGGCTGATCCATCCTGATGGTCTGCTAAGGCTGTAGCGACTTTCCAAACTCTCAAAGACACCTTCCAAGCTAAGCCTTCTCTTCGCCATCCTAATCCTCCGACATCGGCGTGGGAGCAGTACCGAGTCAATACAGCAATGCTAATGTTCTCCATCCCTGCTCTTTCTTCTCATGACGATTCTCTCCCACTGAGAAAAATTATGGTATTGGAGATAAAGAATTATTAGCTATAAAACTGGCCTTTGAGGAGTAGTGCCCATGGCTGGAAGGCGCACAGCACCAAATAACGGTGTATACCGATCATAAAAATTTGGAATACCTTCGACATGCCCAGCATCTTAATCACCGGCAAGCGAGGTGGTCATTGTTTTTCAACCGCTTTGACTTCCTACTAAAATACCATCCTGTTGAAAAGAATGTTAGGGCTGATGCCCTTTCATGCTCCTTCTCTACTGTGGACGTACCCAACGAACCTCGTCACATCATCAGTTCAGAAAAGGTAGTGTTAGCGACCACTCACACCATCCCCACTGGAAAGACCGTGGTGCCACTGGGAATGAGAAAGAAATTACTAAAATGGGCACATGACTCTCGTCTGGCTGGCCACCCCGGTTAAGGCCATACATTAGCCATGCTCCAATGTTTCTATTGGTGGCTTACCATGAAGACTGATGTCCAGGCTTACGTGGCCTCCTGCACCACCTGCACAAGACAAAAACCTCCTGCCGGACATCCCTGGGGTCTCCTCCAACCTCTGCCTGTACCAGAGGAGCCTTGGACGTACATCTCGACCGACTTCATGGTGGACTTACCTGCTGGTAACAATAAGATCTGGGTGACCGTTGATTGATTCTCGAAAATGGCAAATTTTGTGGCCCTGCCAGGTCTACCATCCGTGGCTGAATTGGCTAAATTATTCGTGGTACAAATACACTGGCAATCAGTAATATACCACAAAAAAATTAAACAAAAAAATCATATAGTGACATATATATTATAATCTTTATTTATTTTTCCAACAATTCTCTAAGAAAAACCCTTCTTTTAAAATTTCTGTATTTCAAACCAACCCTCAGCAAGGAATACCAACCTAAAAATCCCAAAACATACCTACACCATTCATACTTCCTTTCACACATCTATTTTCTAAAAACATTCCTCAAATCTTTTTCTATATATTGAAGGTTTACAGATATTATTTCTTTTCCACATCAATTTTTCAGAAGCAGAAAAAGATTATTTTTATGCTGTAAATTTTCATTACTGCCAACAGTCACATCCTCTTTCTTCTGTAGACACTTGTACTATTTTTATACTCTCTTCATCCTCCAGATCTTTCTATATTTTCTTCATCCTCCCAACATGTTTCGCATTTTCACAGGCTTCTTCAGGAGAGGGAGCTTTGGCGAAAATTCATTTTTCGAGTTAATGTGGGGGGAGGGGCAGGTTGAGGAACAGACTGGAGTCAGAAGGCGGGCAGCAGGCAGGCAGGTCGAGGAACAGACTGAAGTCAGAAGGCAGGCAGCAGGCAGGCAGGTCGAGGAACAGACTGGAGTCAGAAGGCAGGCAGCAGGTCGAGGAGCAAACCGAGGTCAGTACCAGAGAGTCAGTCCGAAGGTACTACCTGGGAAGACGAACAGGAACAGGAGGATGCTGGAACTAGGATGCAGGAACAAGGCAGGAACAGAACTGGAACAGAAGGATCCTGGAACGAGACTTGGAACAAGACTAGGACAAGATTCAAACGCAGTGACAATCTAGCAGAATGCCGACCCGATTGCCAAGGCAAGGAAGTACAAGCAGGGACTTCCTTATAACAAGGAATCAATCAGGGCATGCCACATAGCTAAGACCTGCCATTGGCCCTACAAGAGGCCGGGTGGTCTGTGCGTGCGTGCATAGGGGCATGGCCACAGAGCTGAGGATGCCGAGCTCCGGCATGAGGCCTGGTGCGCAGTGGAAGGCCCGGCGACAGCTGCCACAGGACGCTGAGGCCTGAAAGTGCTAGCAGCTGCCGCTAGGGAGGCCGACCCGGGACCTCCATGGAACCATGAAGGTGAGCAGGCCCGTGCGTGGGATGGGCGCGGATGGGACGCGTGACAGTAACCCCCCTTCTAGACCTCCCCCTACGCGGCCGTGGTTTGTCAGGATGAGTTCTATGAAAGGTTTTCAGGAGATCTTTATCAAGAATATTCTGAGAAGGTTCCCACGAATTCTCCTCGGCCCCATAACCCTCCCAGGCTAGGAGGTATTCCCATTTTTCTCGATGTCACCGAATGTCAAGGACTTCTCTTACCTGGAGGGAAGAGTCTGGTTCAGCAGAGACCCATGTAGGAGAAGGAACTCTGCGTAAAGGCCAGGAGAGGACCAACGGTTTTAACAAGGACACATAGAATGAGTTATGGATACCCATTGCACGAGGTAACTGGAGTTGATATGATACAGCTCCCACTCTTCGGATTACAGGGAATGATCCTATTTATTTCGGAGCCAAGCGATGAGAGGAAAGTCTCAGTCATATGTGCCGAGCGCTGAGCCACACTTTCTGGCTGGGACAGAAGAGTGGATCAGGATGTCTAAGGATGTCAGAGTTATGCTTGGAACATTCAGCGGCTTGAGAATGATGCTCTTTTACTTGGTTCCATACTTAACGAATGGTGTGAGCCATGTATTGTGCCGCTGGAGAAGGAACTGTCAGAGGAACAGGAAGAGGCAGTCAGGGCTGTCATCTGAATACCACAGAAAACTGGGATACATCGGTGGCTGCAGCAACATGAGTATTATGCGACAACTCAGCCCAAGGAAGAAGATCAGACCAGTTATCCTGCTGATCATTTACAGAGGAGCGGAGGAATGTCTTCAGAGTCCGATTGGTCCTTTCAGCTTGGCCATTGCCTGTGGATGATAGGCCAATGTATAGCTTAAGGAAATGTTGAACTTCTTACATAAGGAACACCAATACTTTGCAGCGAAATGTGATCCCCGATCGAAAATAAACTCCTTGGGGAGTCCATGAAGGTGAAAGATGTTCTTCAGAAACAGCTTCACCAATTCCGGAGCCGAAGGGAGGCCCGGCAGGGGAATGAAGTGACCCATTTTCGAAAAACGGTCGATGATTACCCAAATCACTATGTTGTTCTGGGAAGGAGGCAGGTCCATGATAAAGTTTGTCAAGATGCTAGACCATGGCTCGGTAGATGCTGGAAGTGGTTGAAGTAAGCCCCAGGGCTTTCCAGTAGGTGGTTTCTGTGGGCACAGATAGGACACGAGTCCACATAGTTTCGGGAGTCTTGCACCATATTAGGCCACCAATAGTGCCTTCGCAGCATGTCTAAGGTCTTGGCATGACCAGGATGGCCTGCCAGCTTGGAATCATGGGCCCATTTCAGAACTCGTTCACGTAATCTACAAGGAACAAGGTTTTTCCAGCAGGAACTGTAGTGGTCGCAGCAAGGGATATACAGGCAGGATCAATGATGAAGCTAGGAACTTCAGGGACATATTCAGGTTCAAATGATCTGGATAGCGCATCAGCACGGAGGTTTTTAGAACCAGGATGTAAACAGAGGACAAAGTTAAATTGTTCAAAAAAGAGTACCCATCGGGCTTGACGAGGGTTCGGGAGTTGAGCCTCTTTAAGATGCTCAAGGTTCTTATAGTCAGTGTGAAGATGGTAAACTTGTGTTGCACCCCCTTCCAACCAGGAGCGCCACTCTTGGAGCACCAATTTGACTACGAGGAGTCCACGGTCACCAACGGTGTAATGCTGTTCCGTGGGAGAAAACGTATGTGAATAGAAAGAGCAGGGAATCAGTTTGCCCTTAGGGGAAAACTGGCTCAAGACGGCTCCTGCGCTGATTGCAGAGGCATCAACTTCTACGATGAATGGATGTTTGGTGTCTGGGTGTTGCAGGCAAGGGCTGGAACAGAAAGCCTCCTTGATCATCTGAAAGGTGGCTAGTGCTTTGGGTGTCCACACCCGGGCATTGGCTCCTAGTCATAGCAGTAAGTGGGGCAACTCGGGAAGAGTAGTTAACAATGAAGCTCCGGTAATAATTGGTAAAGCCAAGAAAATGTTGTAGGGCTCGGAGGCCTACTGGCTGGGGCCAGTCACGGATCCCCTGGACTTTCTCAGGGTCCTTGGAAAATCCTTGGTCAGAAATGATATACCCTAGGAAGGGTAAGCGATTACGCTCAAACAGGCATTATTCCAGCTTGGCATACGAGTGGTTCTCTCTCAGGCGTTGAAGGATGATCTGAATATGATCTCGATGAGATTCCAGGTCTTTAGAAAAGATCAGGATGTCGTCAAGGTATACGACAAGGAAGGAATACAGAAGATCTCGTAAGATCTCGTTCATAAAGCATTGAAAGACCGCTGGGGCATTACACAACCCAAAGGGAATCACAGTGTATTCTTAGTGATCATCCCTTGTATTAAATGTGGTTTTCCAAATATCATCAGGTTGGATGCGTACCAAATTGTACGCACCCCTCAGATCCAACTTGGAGAAGATCCTCGCCCTTTCAAGGCGATCAAACAGTTCACTAATGAGGGGCAGCGGGTATCGGTCCTTGTTGAGCCCCCTGTAATCAATACATGGGCGTAGGCCGCCGTCCTTTTTCTTAACGAAGAAGAACCCCGCACCTGCAGGGGAATCAGACGAACGGTTGAAACCTTTTTCTAGGTTCTCCTTAATATACTCAGACATAGCCTGAGTATCAGGTTGAGACAACGGGTAAGTTCTACCTTTGGGAGGCGTGGTGCCTGGTAGGAGTTCAATAGGACCATTGTACTTGTGTAACAGAGGCAGGGTATCCACTTTCTGCTTCGAGAAAACATCGTTGAAGTCAGAATACTGCGGAGGCAAACCATGTAGAGTAACAGACTTCAGGATAGGAATTACTGGAGATACGGAGTGCAAACAAGTTTTCTGGAATTTGGAGCCCCACTGTACCAACTGCAGGGATTGCCAGTTGAACTGGGGTTCATGGGCCTGGAGCCAGGGCAGCCCCAGGATAGCTGGGTGGGTTGATCACTTCAATATGTAGAAAGACATCTCCTCCTCATGGAAAGTGTCCACAGTAAGACGGACAGCCACTGTCTGATAAGTGATGAGTCCTGGAAGATGATCCCCCTGGATGGAGGCAATACGGAGGCTCACCTCCATTGACTGGAGAGGAATGTTCAAGAGCTTGACAATATCATCCATAATGAAGCTGCCACTCGCTCCGGTATCAAGTGCAGTGGTAGCGAAGGTGTGAGCCTTGATGCCCAGGGATACAGGAAGAAAGAGTTGAGGGCCAGTAACAGTTGCGCCCAAACACAGGACCCCCGCCGCGCTCAGGCAATGCAGTTTCCCGGCCGAACCGGGCAAGACTACAGCCGATGTCCAGAAGGGCCACAGTAAAGGCAAAGTCCCTCCTTCCACCAACGGAGATGTTCGGTCGGATATACGTGCCCACGATTCACCTCCATAGGTTCCACCACAGAGGGAGATGGTGGTGAGTGTTCTTCACTGGAGGATTGGAGATACTTGTGGGTTGTGTTATACGAGAGCGTGGAGCCTTTACTTCTAGGCATCTTTGCTGGAGACAATGGCCAATCTTTCTGGCAACGGAGATCAGGTCCTCTAGAGATGTGGGAGTCTCACGGACGGCGAGCTCATCTTTGAGAGCAGAGGAGAGTCCATCTAGGAAGACGGCTTGCAGACAATCTTCTTGCCACCCAAGCTCTGTGGCCAGAGTCCTAAACTCCACATATACTCAGAGAGGGTCCTTGCCCCTTGACGGATGTGGACTAGGGATGTGAATCGTGTCCTCGATCGTCTTAACGATCGATTTCGGCTAGGAGGGGGAGGGAATCGTATTGTTGCCGTTTGGGGGGGGTAAAATATCGTGAAAAATCGTGAAAAATCGAAAAATCGAAAAATCGCAAAACCGGCACATTAAAACCCCCTAAAACCCACCCCCGACCCTTTAAATTAAATCCCCCACCCTCCCGAACCCCCCCCCAAATGACTTAAATAACCTGCGGGTCCAGCGGTGGTCCGGAACGGCAGCGGTCCGGAACGGGCTCCTGCTCCTGAATCTTGTTGTCTTCAGCCGGCGCCATTTTCCAAAATGGCGCCGAAAAATGGCGGCGGCCATAGACGAACACGATTGGACGGCAGGAGGTCCTTCCGGACCCCCGCTGGACTTTTGGCAAGTCTCGTGGGGGTCAGGAGGCCCCCCACAAGCTGGCCAAAAGTTCCTGGAGGTCCAGCGGGGGTCAGGGAGCGATTTCCCGCCGTGAATCGTTTTCGTACGGAAAATGGCGCCGGCAGGAGATCGACTGCAGGAGGTTGTTCAGCGAGGCGCCGGAACCCTCGCTGAACGACCTCCTGCAGTCGATCTCCTGCCGGCGCCATTTTCCGTACGAAAACGATTCACGGCGGGAAATCGCTCCCTGACCCCCGCTGGACCTCCAGGAACTTTTGGCCAGCTTGTGGGGGGCCTCCTGACCCCCACGAGACTTGCCAAAAGTCCAGCGGGGGTCCGGAAGGACCTCCTGCCGTCCAATCGTGTTCGTCTATGGCCGCCGCCATTTTTCGGCGCCATTTTGGAAAATGGCGCCGGCTGAAGACAACAAGATTCAGGAGCAGGAGCCCGTTCCGGACCGCTGCCGTTCCGGACCGCCGCTGGACCCGCAGGTTATTTAAGTCATTTGGGGGGGGTTCGGGAGGGTGGGGGATTTAATTTAAAGGGTCGGGGGTGGGTTTTAGGGGGTTTTAGTGTGCCGGTTCACGATTCTAACGATTTATAACGATAAATCGTTAGAATCTCTATTGTATTGTGTTCCATAACGGTTTAAGACGATATTAAAATTATTAGACGATAATTTTAATCGTCCTAAAACGATTCACATCCCTAATGTGGACTAAGTTATGGCTAGCAACAGCCTGGCGGCCTGGGTCTCCGAAGGACTGCTTGAAGAGAGCAATGAATTCAGATAGCTTGGAAAGGATGGGATCAGAACATTCCCATAAGGAAGAGGCTCACGCAAGAGCATGCCCTTCCAAATGAGACAGAATGAAGGTCACCTTGGTGATTTCCTTCAAAAACACCAAGGGTTGCAATGCAAACTGCATGAAGCACTGATTAAGGAAACCACGACAGGAGCATGGGTCTCCATTATATCGAGGATGTGCAGGAAGTGCCAAAGATTCTTTGGGAAGCATGGTGGTCGAGAGGCCCACAGGATTGGCCAAAGCTGTATCTTGTAATTGAGAATGAAGATCTTCCACCGAAGAAGAAGCCAAAGTTTCCAAGGCTTGATGATGTTGTTTCACTGTGACGGTCAAACCCGGTGAGGCCCTAGAGGCAGGACACTCCGCCGAGTCCATGGCCTTTTCAACCTGTTGCACTCGGGGATGGACCCTTGTCCTGAAGCAGTGGAGAACCACCTCCTGGTAGGGACCAGGAGGCAACTGTACCCAGGGGGCGGAGCACTGTAGGAGACAGAGGCTAGGAAGAGCTTCACCACTGGAAGCCCGAGGTCCCCCTGGGAGGAGCCCATAGGGACCCGGATCACTTGGACGTAGGTGGGCCTCACAGGGTCTGCTGGGAGAGTGGAAGTCCGGCGTGCCAACAGATAGAGGGGGAGCATGGTCCGGTTCGAGACTGGAGTCAGGTGGAACAAGGAGGACCAGAATAGTGTCAGTGATGACAAGACTAGGAACAGAGCCAGAATCTAGAGACAAGGTCAAGCAGGCAGAGGTCAAAGTCTGAGAGTCAATCTGAGGAATGGTCAACAAAGCAGAGGTCAGATACCGGAGGTCAGATGAGGTCACAGGCAGGCTGAGGTTAGGAGGCAGGCAGCAGGCAGGCGAGTCGAGTAGCAGGCTGAAGTCAGAAGGCAGGCAGCAGGCAGGCAGGTCGAGGAACAGACTGGAGTCAGAAGGCAGGCAGCAGGCAGGGGCAGGTCAAGGAACATGCTGGAGTCAGAAGGTAGGCAGCAGGCAGGCAGGTTGAGGAGCAAACCAAGGTCAGTACCAGAGTCAGTCCGGAGGTACTACCTGGGAAGACGGACAGATGAACAGGAACAGGAGGACGCTGGAACTAGGATGCAGGAAGAAGGCAGGAACAGAACTGGAACAGAAAGATCCTGGAACGAGACTTGGAACAAGACTAGGACAAGATTCAAATGCAGTGACAATCTAGCAGAATGCCGACCCGATTGCCAAGGCAAGGAAGTACAAGCAGGGACTTCCTTATAACAAGGAATCAATCAGGGCACGCGACAGAGCTCAGACCCACCCTTGGCCCTACAAGAGGCCAGGCGGTCAGCGCGCGCATGCGTAGGGGCGTGGCCAACACTAGCCAAGGATGCCGAGCTCCAGCGTGAGGCCTAGTGCACAGTAGAAGGCCCAGTGACCGCTGCCACGGGACACCGAGGCCTGGAAGTGCTAGCAGCTGCCGCTAGGGAGGCCGACCCAGGACCTGCAGTTTAACCATGAAGGTGAGTAGGCCCGTGTGCGGGATAGGCGCGGATGGGACGCGTAACAAATACTAGCCCCATCCCAAACTTGCCCCCAGGAGCCTCCCTAAGCTATGGGTAAATGTAGGGACATAGACGTCTTATGTGCGTGCTTTTACCCATATGTAGGAAAGGAAATTTTCTAAAAGCACATTTCTTCAGGAAAAGCCCTGTTTTATCTATAGACATAGCTTTGAGAATTACCCCCAAATTCTGATGGTGCTGCTGCCATCAAAGATTCACTTTATACCCTGTAGTATTATTGTTGTTGGGGAAAATCATGTGACATTTTTATGATTTTTCATAAAGTCTTTGGATGCAGGGTCAACATTTGGCCTCCAGACTGGTAATATCACCCCGATTGTGACGAAGGTGGACCTGTGGGAACTATCAGGTATGCACTGAAGAAAAAAGTGGTCACATGTTCAAGCTGTGCTTATTTTGATTGCTGATGAAACTTGAAAATGGATTTGTTGTTGAAATAACAATGTTTTTTTCTTTTATGTTTCTTCAGATTGTGTTTTCTAAAACGAGACAGCAGAAAGAAGAGCAAATTGTTCAAATATCTGAAAATTCTGCCCAATCAAGCCTTGAAGGTCCCAGAGCAGAAGTCAGCTATTGCAAGAGAAGAGCAATAGTTTGTATCAAATGACCAATCCAATTCAAATGACTGAGCCTGTAAATGTATGAAGACTTCTTCAAGAGAAGTCCTGGATTAGCACTGTGTGATCCGAATTCGGCTGGGGCTTTATGCACTATCCAAATTAGGAGGAGTAGGATTCTGAATGTGTGCGTATGAAGCTTGCAGCAGGGGAGTGCTCTCTGCATGGTGAGATATTCCTTGTGTTTTTCTTGTCTTTCATGTAATCCAGATGTATTGTTCAATTACTGGGAGAGGAATCATGATTGGTTACTGTGATGCAATGTATTTTATTTTTAGAGCTGCCCTCTTGTAAGAGGAAACCAAACCAATGTTTCTCTTTACTGGTATTGACTATTGCATTACTAGATAAACATTTTATAGACTCCTGAGAATTCACCATTTCTCTGCAAAGGTGTTTGATAGAAATAAATGTTGGTAATGAATGTCATGAGTAAAGTACAGTGTAAAGATAAATGGAGGGCTAAAAATTCTCAGCTCTGTACAGTATCAGGAAGGATGTTATTAAGAATATTAATGGTATGTATTTTGCAACCCCCCTGTTACTGAATTGAAAGAAAAAGAAAATCAAAGCACTTCAAAGAATATATCTTACACTACAGCACAGCTAATACTAGGAAGGGAGCCAACTTTGACAAATATGTCCTTAATCTAGATTTTAAGATATCAACAGAGTCAGCACTTTGAATATCTGCAGGCAAAGTCTTCCAGAGCTGAAGATCACAACATATAAAATGTGCTGGCACCTAATGATTTATAACATAATGATACTCTTTGTTCCGACAAAAGCGGAACATTTGTAGAGTACAATTCATGCCATAGGCATAACAGAGCCACATGCTTGGTTAGATATGCAAGCACTAAACTCTGTAAAGTATCCAACAATGAGCTCTTGAATTTAGCCTGATATATAACCGGCTGCCAATGAGAAGGAAGCCATACTGGACAGACAAGCTTGCTATCTTCAGAATGTTAGGATTCTGGCTGCCGGGCTCCATATAGGTCACAATTTCTAAAGAAAAAGCTGAGACACTGAATAACACCTTGTGAGCAGTGAATTATAGTAATCCAGCCTAGAAACCTCAGAAACAGAGAATAATATTTTTTTGCCCAGACCGTGTCAACAATCTCAATTTAGCTATTATTTCCAAGATGAAAAATGCAAGGTTTTTGACTTAAATTGCATAGAACTCCAGTGACTACTATGAACCTTACAGTGTATCACTATTAAATTCTGAATGACTGAAATGAAAATACCATTACAGGTATCACTTTACTGGACCTTAGAAAGACAAATCATTTAAGCATTGCTTTGGACTGAGTGGAGGCAGCAAATAGAAATAAATACTCTACAGTTTTCCTTTAACTTTTTTTTTTTCCTGGAAAGAGTTTGAAATGCTTTTCCTTTCAAGTTTCAAAGACATTTGAAGTGAACTACACATGAATCAGAAATTCACCTGCTTCCTTACAGAGTTCTTTTCACATACCTTTGAAACTTGCAAAGAAATGCATTTCAAACTCATTTGATGGAAGCTAAAATAAAAGATTAAAGCTGGACTGGAATGCATTTCCAACTCATTCTAGGGGAAAATGAAACAGCCTGTACTTTAGGAAAAGGATGATGAATACCTTTTTTCTTTTTAATTTACTTTTCAAATCCTAATTAACTTAGGTGTATATATTCCAGTTCATAGAAAGCATTCTGCCTGATTCACCAATGGGTGAATTTTAAAAGCCCTACAGGTGCCAAAGCTAGGAGATACCCGCGTGACTCGGACACGCGCAGACCGCGCGGATTTTAAAAGGCCCGCGGCTATGTGCGTATCTCCCAGTACGTGAATAAAAAAGGTTGGTGAAAAAAGGGGTGGGGTGTGGGCATGGTCTGGGTGGAGCTTGGGCAGAGAATGGGCAGGCCGGGTCTGTAGCATGAATCCAGCACGTAAGTATTTACGCGCACAAGCGTCCCCTACCACATAACGTTACTTCTGCTATAGACAGTGTGTAAGTCATGTAACAAAACAAAATATGCTAGTTAGCGGGATTTAAAGGATCGGGGGTAATAGAGTGAAAAGGAGGAAGTAAGCCAGGAGGGTTTAGGAAGTCCTCTCCTTTAGTGGTGTGAACTGGGAAAAAGGCCAATTGTGTTGTTGCGCGTACCTACTAAAATTCCCTCCACTTACATGCTCGAGACAGCATTCACACACACATAAGCACGTCAATATAAAATTGGACTTGCATTTACGTGTGGATAGCCGATTTTATAACGTGCACATATATGCGTATATACAAGTGTATGTTATAAAATCGGCACATCCGTGTGCAAGTGTCACCTTACGTGCACATATGTGCGAATGCATGCAGGTCTTACATTTTACTTCAAAGGCTTTTCTCACATTCTGTGTCTATGGGAAAATACCTTGATGAATCATGCTCATTGTTTGCAGAATAATAAGGGGGCAATATTCAAAAGGTTTTGTGTGAGTAAATGTTTGCCTATTTAAAAATGCAGGTAAAAGTGCACACTCTTTTCTACTTTTAACCGTATAAAAAAGGGCAGGGTTAAGTCGGGAGAGATTGAGTACGTGTGGGGATTGCATTTTCAGATCAGGCTTTCACTTTGCACTTACTTTAAAATAATATAGAAGCATGATGGCAGAAAAAGACCATATAGTCCATCCAGTCTGCCCATCCACCCAATTAATTTAGCTTTATTATTCTCATCACTTCCTTAGAGATTCCCCGTATTTATCCCATAGTTTCTTAAATTCAAATAAACTGTTTATGTCTCCACTACTTCGACTGGTAGGCTTTCCTGTGCATCCACCACCCTCTCTGTAAAGACATATTTCCTGAGATTACTTCTGGATCTATCCCCTATCAACTTTATTGCATTAATCCTTGTTCTAGAGCCTCCTTTCTATTAAATACGGCTCACCTCCTGTGCATGGAAACCTTTGAGATATTTGAATGTCTCTATCATATCTCCCCTACCTCGCCTTTCGGCTAGGGTATACATGTTTAGATCTTTAAATCTATCCCCTTATGCTTTAGAACAAAGACCACTGACTATTTTAGTCGCACCCTCTGGACCAACTCGATCCTGTTTATATCCTTTTGAAGGTGCAGGCTCCAGAGCTGTACACAGCATTCCAAATGAGGTCTCACCACGGACTTATACAGGGATACAAGGTACAATGGTATAAAAATATATGCAGTACTAGGCATGCCACTCACTTTTTCTAAGGGAAATTCTGCAGTGAATTTGGATTTGAGTATGGACTTTAGACTTGATTTTCCAAACCCATGCTCAAGACAAGTTACAATTCAGGTAGATTTCTGGCCCAGAGAGGGCCTGCAATAGAAGTTGAAGCTTGTCGATGCTTTTTGAAAATATGTTGCAGGTCCACGGGCAAATTGTCAGCAATTTTTCTGGGGGCAAGTATGTCAGAGCCTGGCTGCTTGGTAATTATTGTATTTTTAGAGCTGATATGTCTTTCAGATTAGGGATGTGAATCGTGTCCTCGATCGTCTTAACGATCGATTTCGGCTGGGAGGGGGAGGGAATCGTATTGTTGCCGTTTGGGGGGGTAAAATATCATGAAAAATCGTGAAAAATCGTTAAAAAATCGAAAAATCGAAAAATCGAAAAACCGGCACATTAAAACACCCTAAAACCCACCGGAACCCTCGCTGAACGACCTCCGGCAGTCGATCTCCTGCAGTCGATCTCCTGCCGGCGCCATTTTCCGTACGGAAAATGGCGCCGGCCATACGCGTATGGCCGGCGCCATTTTCCGTACGAAAACGATTCGCGGCGGGAAATCGCTCCCTGACCCCCGCTGGACCTCCAGGAACTTTTGGCCAGCTTGTGGGGGGCCTCCTGACCCCCACGAGACTTGCCAAAAGTCCAGCGGGGGTCCGGAAGGACCTCCTGCCGTCCAATCTTTTTCGTCTATGATACCCTTCTTGTGTGACAAACTTTACCAGGAACACTGTTAACTTATAAACCGTTTTTGTCATCGGATCCATGGGCTTGAGCACCCCTGGACAAGGCATTTAGCAAGCAGCACCCTCTGTTTATTTGCATAAGATCACTGCACACTCAGGACAGCACTGAATTCGGCCCTGCCAGCCCTGAGAGTGCCTTTCTTTGCCTGCAGCCAATTCACATCAGTACTGAAAGAGGAAGCACTGATATTGTGAACCTGGAAGGGAGCACATCTTCCCATATCTTATTATCTGACTAAAATTTAGCTGGATAACTTAGGGGTATTCCAGGGCATTTCAGGGAGGACTTATGTCAGCTGGATAAGTTATGCTGCTAACTCTGATATAAAGATAACTTATCTGGCTAAGTCTGGTCATGCCAAAGAACTGTCCTAAAGTTATTTAGATAACGTTTTCCAGCTAACCGAGATAGCTGACTATACTCAATAGCGTGTCTGCACTATTGAATGTACCTCCATGTATCCCTGCATGTTTAATATCAGATTAGTGCTATTCTATGCAAGTGAGAAGCAAACGAGCCTGAGACTCTGTAGGTGGGTGGCTGGGATTCTCTAGTGCAGGGGTACCTAGCAGAGAAACCCCTGTAGGGGGAAGAGGAGGGACAACCCAGTGACCAGGCTACAGAGGACAGCCAAAGAGCCAGGAGGGGCTTGAGGTATCAGCCCATACTTAGCACAGTGCTCATCCCCTGTCATCACTGCATGTGAACCCATGAGCAATCAATCACTACTATCTAAACCAAACCATCATTCCCATGGAATGCAGCATGGAGGAATGGAACATCTCTTGTTTTAAGGAGCACTGAGATTTAAAACCCAACAAGTTATTCCTTTATTATTTTTCAAAAACATTTTTCCTGTCACAAATTTGTTATTAAAAAAAAACTTAATTGTGATGTCAGTGGTTTTTTCCTACCCATTTTTCAGGTTTTATTTTAAATGTTGCTCTGGTATCCTAGAGATTGATATTCTTGTATGCCAACTCCTTCCCCCCTCCATGTTGGTCTTTTGCCCTTGTATCCCACAGAGTACACTGGCAACCCACACCCCCTATGAAGTGGGTCTGATGCCCTGGCATCCCACCTGGGGCACTGGTATCTACATAGAAGGCCTGGTGATACTCCAATGTTCCCGTCCTGACAGCCCTGAGATAACACCACAGGTCATGAAGGCCCTCTGTCAAGAGCCTGTGTACCTGGCCACTGTTCCTTCCAGTCTTGCCCATCCTGGCAACACTGAAAGTAACATCACAGGCCATGTATACCAAGGAAAGCAGCTGCAACTCCAGTACTTCAGAGTCTCCATTGGCCTTCAATAATATGAAGAGTGAAAATTAAACAGCATTACTTGTTAATAAAGTGATAATCCAACTTCAACATATTTTAGTTCTCTTTTAGATTTACTGCCCTACCTGTATATTAAGATCTTCTTTATAGAATCTTTTAACTACCCCAACAGTGTGACAGGTACATCTGGATGAACAGAGAGAGAGAGAGAGAGAGAGAGAGACTGTTTTATGATGCAGGACCATGTATATGGACTTCTTTACCAGAACCAGTTGAAAATGCTAAGACTTTGGTGACTTTCTGCAAGATATTAAAAGCTCATTTCTTTAAGCAAGTTTTTTGAGGATTGTTTGATCTCAATACATAGCGTATGATATGGGAGTATGTATAGTGACTGTAATGAGCTATGTTTAAGTAATATTGTTTTTATGTTTTGGGCCCAGCAACTGCTTTTTACTTTTTAAGAGGTGTATTTTTATTTAAGGATGGTTTTATGATTTTTATGAGGTGATTCATGTTAATTATGGTTTATAGACTATTGTTTTATGATTGATTCAAAGTTTAATTTTATTGTTTTCATGTTTTTGTGTTTAAATATATGCGTGTTCAGTTGTATTCCACTTACTATTTATAAGTGGGCCTATAAATTAATAAATAAATAAATAAAAGTAAAAGAATTATTTTAAGCATAAAATAATGTTTAACTTGACAAGCATGTTGAGCAGTACTTTTTTTCAAAATGGAGAAGCATTTAAAAGTGAAAAGTAGGGGTCAGATAATTTAAGTTCAAGAAGCAATCCTTTGAATTTACAGTCACTGGCACACAGGGTGATCGGCAGCACTTGTAAAAGGAATTAGAGGAGTGAATATCTAATCTCAGCAGTCCATTGAAGGAGAAAGATCTGCAGGTGATCTACACGCCAAAGAAAAAAGTGACTGTAAACTAAGCTGCAGAGGCAGGGATGAAAGAAAAGAACAGATACAGCAGTTCAACACAAAACACAGCATTTAAAAGCAAAGGTTGCAGAAACCAACAGCAGTATCTGGGTGAGAAGTCCCACCAGCAGTGAGGTCTGGATGAGAAGTGTAACTAGTCTGGGAGCAGTATAACATACACACCGGCAAAAAAAAAGACACTATATACCAAAGCCCATGGAATGGAACATTAAAATTATGTTTTTTCAATTTTAAAATTTCCCCAGGAAAGCTACCTGCACACATTTATACCTCCTAACTTGTGTGGGTAGTTTGCCAGAGGAAAATGATGCGCACACTGTTGCACGTCCCGGCCCTGCTCACCTCACGCTCCCATGAACCATCTCCGGGCACCCCTGCCTTCCGTCCGCAGCCGGTTCACAGCGTTCTCGGACTTCCACTTCGCCATCCCCTTCACAGGGCTCACAGCGGAGCTCCCGTCGGGGCTCCATGGTGTCTGCGTCCTCGGCCACGCCCCTGGTCACTCGCAGAGCCGACGTACAGCCCTTTAAAGGCCCAGGGCGTGAAAACCCGCGGGAGCGCCTCCCGATGATGTCACATAGATGCACTAAGGCGAGGCCCTTTCCCAGGACCACGCCTTGCCAATCGAGTCGACACCGTTGGTGTAGTGACTTTGCCTTCGTGTTCCAGTGTCTCCGTGTTCCTGTGTCCTCCGTTCCCAGTGGCTCCATGTGTTTCTGTATCCTTCCCAGGTAGTACCCCTCTGGACTGACCTCTGGTACTGACCTCTGCCTGCCTGGCCATTCTCTTGCCAGCTGCCTGGAACTGACCACTGCCTGCCTGACCATTCTACTAACTGCAGTCTGGAACTGACCCTCGCTTGCCTTGACTATGCTCGGACTGATTCTGGTTTTGACCTCTGCTTTGGCTGACCTCTCCTGGACTGATACTTTGGCTCTGACCCTTGCGCTTCACTCGGACACTCTCTTCTGGCCTCCTGTTACCATTGGGCCAACCTGCTTGGAAACCAACCGCGGCTTCCACTTGGCTAGACCTACAGGCAGTGCCTGACTCACCCGGAGGACCTCCCTGAACTGTTACCTTCCTGAGGTCTCCGGAGCTTCCGGTTCAACTCTAGCTCATCCACTCTGCATCAGCCATGCACCCTTGCTGGTGGTGGGCACACCTCTCCACTACCTCTCCGGGAGACCACCGGAGGTCCACCTAAGTCCATATGGTCCGGGTACCCAAGGGCTCAACCTGCGGAAACCCAGGACTGTTATTGGTGAAGCTCCAGCTAGCCTCTGTATCCTTGTGTGCTCTGCCTCCTGGTGGCAGGCGCTCTCTGGGTCCAACCAGAGGGCCGTACCAATCCTGTATCAGGCCAAGGGTCCACCTCCAGTGCAACACATATTTTTAAAAATGCATAAGAATGCATGTAGTTCCAAACAACTTCCCAAATGTGCCCTCTGGAATGCCTCTTGGCTCTAGTCGCTCTGCATAAACGTGCAAGTGTGTACTTTGACCTACATGTAGGGTGGACAATTTTCTAAAGGTTTATTTCTATGGGTAATGCCCTATTTTACCCATTGAAATGGCTTTGAAAATGACCTTTCTAGTGTACACTTTAAGTTTTACCAACTCACATACTAAAATATGTTTAGTGTGAGTTTCATTGCCTAGGCCCCATAGCATAGAAAAGTTTCTTTTGGAAACAAGAGTTGTTCTATCTCAATTTCTTTAAAAAGGGATGTGTGAACTTCATCTGACATCTCGTTATCTAAATTTCCATCTTTGAGTATTTGTTTAAATTTATCCAGTTAATTAAAATCTGCTTTGACCAAGCTGAATTTGATTATTTTTTTAAAAAGCTGGATTTACTCAGATCAGTTAGGATTCATGAGAAAATGTATACATTTTACTGATTCAAAGAATTCAAGGATGGTATAGGTCTTGAAGTAAAAAAATAAAAATGAGTGCAAATCTATTAACACACATACCTAAACCAGGTCAGAAAGATGCAAACAGCGTGGATGTTTAGGGATTATCCAGCTCAAGATAAAAGGATTCATTGTCAACCCAATCCATTTCATGTATTTACTTAGATTTATATTCTGTCTTTCAGCCACTTCAAAGCGGATTACATTCAGGTACTGTAGATATTCATGGCCTGCTTATGCATTAACGCTAATGATCCAACCCTCCTTCCTTCACGGGATTTGGTGGAGATCAGATTAATTTGATCCCATTCATTTATCACTGTGGTAGAATTTGAGTCTGGCAGTATCGAGGCATACAAAGTCATTGCATTTTTAAGAAGACACATTTGATTAGATGGCTTAGTAAATTATGATCTTGGCAAGTCTTTGAAGCACCTTCTGGTATGTGTACATTTTTGCTAATTGTTTGGTCCTTGGGGTGTAGTTACCTGACAGATATGAAATATTAATGTTGCCACTGAGAAGGGCATGTACAGCCTATTTGAATTGTTGCTGTATTATCTGTTAGGGCCAGATTGCTTATTAGAGAGGATTCCGAAGCAAGATTGTAAAGCACATAACACTTTTAATTTAATCTCATTTTTGTATTTAGCATATGTTGATTATTTTGCGAACAGTTTTCCCATCTTTTATGAGTCTCCTGATCAGATCAACAGTTTCTAGGTCAAATTAAGATTTTATCAAGCTCATGGGGAGGACAATTTTTAAGCCATTTATCTAGGTTAATAAGGTCTGCTAAATAAAGGCTTTAATTTCTTTCAAGATTTGGAAAGGAATAAAATACTGTTCAAACAAAAATGCATGCAAAAAAATACTGAACTGAGAGGCTTTCTCCCTAAAGCAATACATTTAAGGATTAGGTAATGGTTCCTCAGTGCTCCTATGCACATGTTTTTGCCGATACATTTTTTTTTTCCTGTCAATTGTTTTTCCCTTCTAGAAGCTATTGAAAATCAAAGCATTGTGAAAATGACTTGCCATTTCAAAATTGTGCAAACTGCATTTTGCACTTTTTGCCCTACTTCTGCCCAGGCCTTAAACATGACTCTTACAGATTTGTTTCAGTTATCTATTAATTGTCCTTTCCAGAGCAGAAATGTCCCTGCATGATATTGTACTGGAAAGTGCAATATTTTCAATCACCTCATAGTAAATTGTAGTGAGAAATTGTCTCAATTAATGAAGGTTATGTTACCTGATCCTGTTCACAGTTCAAGGAATTCTGTACCGAATTATGCATTTGTCACATTAAAGTTGATGAGTATCTTATGCAAGGAATTGTTCCATGTATCCTCTAGAGCTTTACAGAACAGATGTGACTGATTTTTTTTCCATTTTTTTTCCTATATAAAATTTTATACCTCTGTGGGATATTATAGATTGCTCCTGATGGAAGGCTCATAGTTTTGTACCTGACTTTTAATTTTACAGTGATTTATGTTTTACTTTGCAGGCGTTCTTCCTGTGACCTGTAGTCTGAAGGGAGAAGGTAGTCATAATATTCGGATATATTCTATTGAGTTAATTATCAAAGAAGGTGGGCACATAAACTTAGCATGTACGTGAGTAAGTAGCTTGCAGTCATACACATCCTATTTTATAAACATCAAAAGTATGCATATTTACCTGCATAAAAAAGGGGTCGTCTAGGGGGTTCTGTGGTGGGGCCAAGAGGTATGTATACGTTATTTTATAAGACATTTATGTCGCTATATTCAGTAACTATTTGCACAATTTTACACCTGCTAATTATCTATTTCAATTGATATGAGACTAGTATATTGTCTGTTATTGTTGGATGGGAAGTCTGGGTAAACCAGAGGGAATTCAGAGTGAAGTACTAGGAGGGTCTCAATGAACTGGAGATGGAATGGGTTAACTGGTGGTATCAGCAAAACTGGTGATTTCAAGCTCACATACATATTTTAAAATATACCTATTTCCATGTATTAATTATTGCCTCATATTCCACTTTGTCAGATGCATCTGACAAAGTGGACATAGTCCTAAAACACTCATGCTTCAATAAATTGGCTAGTCTATAAAGTACCAACCGACTCATCATTATTTTACAATCTATAATGACTCCATTTTATTAAATAGACCAATGTATTTTTGAAAAGATGAATATATTTATGTTGAGACCCTTTGGCTCTTCTACAGAGCAAATTGCTTTGGTAAAAGATTAAAACATTCCTTGGAATAGAGAATATTTTATTTTTTCACATTCCATGCAGTACTCAAATTCTACTTGTAGGTGTTAATACAGAATCCTTGTAGATAAGTTTCAGTTTTGGAGTTTGCCACTAAAAAACAGAAGAAGCAAAGTATCCTTAGCAGCAGGAATAATGTGTACAATTCTGGACGCCGCATCTAAAAAAATATATAGTTGCGATGGAGATGGTACAGAGAAGGGCAACCAAAATGATAAAGGGGATAACCAAAATGATAAAGGGGATGGAACAGCTCCCCTATGAGGAAAGGCTGAAGAGATTAGGGCTGTTGAGCTTGGAGAAGACATGGCTGAGGGGAGATATGATAGAGGTCTTTAAGATCATGAGAGGTCTTGAACGAGTAGGTTATTTACACTTTCAAATAATAGAAGGACTAGGGGGCACTCCATGAAGTTAGCAAGTAGCACATTTAAGACTACTCGGAGAAAATTCTTTTTCACTCAACGCACAATAAAGCTCTGGAATATGTTGCCAGAGGATGTGGTTAGTGCAGATAGTGTAGCTGGGTTCAAAAAAGGGTTGGATAAGTTCTTGGAGGAGAAGTCCATTAACGGCTATTAATCAATTTTACTTAGGGAATAGCCACTGCTATTAATTGCATCAGTAGCATGGGATCTTCTTAGTGTTTGGGTAATTGCCAGGTTCTTGTGGCCTGGTTTAGCCTCTGTTGGAAACAGGATGCTGGGTTTGATGGACCCCTGGTCTGACCCAGCATGGCAATTTCTTATGTTCTTAAGATCAGCGGCGGATTCCCAATGAGGACTGGCCCGGGGATTCGCTGCCGAGGCCGGCCCAGGAAATACCACGTGGTCTGCCGAGCATGGCTCTGTCATGGCCGCGCTCGGCAGACCACGTGACTAGCGCGACCGGCCCACCGGGGGATGGCCGATCCCCCGATAGGCCAATCTGCCCCTGAGCAAGATTAATTTGGTTGATAGCTGGGAAAACAGTTCCAAGTCCTCATCACTATACCAGAGAATTTAGGAGAAAACTTATGAAGCCTTAAATTAATTTTTCCCTGCCAAAAAAGTGGGACTTTCTAGTTTGGAATCCTTATCAACAACCTGAGGAATTCTTGAAAACAGAGAGAGAGATGATGTGAGAAATATTTTTGCTTTGATCTAAGGAAATTACTAACAGTTTTCTAAATGAAGAAAGGCAATAACAGCCCATGGAACAGAATACATTGACAGAAGCTGGATACATCTGGAACCTTATGGCCTGATTTTAAAACATGTGCACGCATACATTTCGGGGGTTACGCGCATGGCTGGGCTTTTCGCGTGCCAATCGCATTTTACAGCGGGCCCGGCCACTCGCACAGCTCCTGATACACGCACAAGTGCTGGACCTGCTGAAAGGGGCGGCCCGGGAGGCATGGTCTGGATGGGGAGAGGCAGTGCAAGGGGCAGAACGGGATAGCGCCATTAGCTGCTGTCCTGGGGAAGTGCATGCCGGCAGCCAGCTGGCACGTGAAGTTGACTGCTGCTCTGAAGGAACAGCAAGGTAAAAAAAAAAAATATATATATATATATATATATATATATATATATATATATATTATAGCTAGGAAAGGGTTAGGGGTCAGGAAGGAGAGAAGAGGGGAAAAGTTAGGAAGGTAAGGTAGGGATATAGGGAAGTTCCCTCTCAGTCCGCTCCTTAATTGGAGCGGACTGAGAGGAAACTGGGGTAGCGCTATTTACGTCATCATGCATATTTTCCCAAAATCCCCTCCCCCCCCCCGCGTGCAGAGCAGGCAACCTGCCTGCACATGCACACATGGACATAAAAATCTGGTGTGCATATGCGCGCAGGATGTTTTATAACATGTGTGCGCCGACACGTAAATGTTATAAAATTGACACAACCATGTGCGCGTGCCAGGAACTGTGTGCACAATAACGTGTGCAGGTTTTTTAAAAAATCTACCTTTACATTGGTTGACAGGGATGTGCATTTGTTTTAAATGAATGGGTAAAACATGACAAATGTGTCAATTTTTGGTTTAATTTGTTATTTCCAAAATTAATGGACAGTATCTCTGAAAATACACAAATATTTTCCATACTGAGTCTATGTGTCTATCAAACTCATAAGCCAGGGCTAAGCAATGGATTTTCCTAATATAGACTAAGGGGGCTAGGAAACCTTCAAATTTTTCCTCTTCCAAGTTAGACAGAATTAAGCTAGAATGAGAATGACAAGGAAGGAGCAGACCAATCAAAGTGAAGCACTGTTTAACCAGTCTATTCTAGCATGCCTTTTTCATGTTTTTTCAACCTGAAAGTGAGACAAAAACTTAACTTTAAGCAATCACCTAATTGTTAACTCATTCTTCCATTGATTCTCAGAAAGGAAAAATAGAGAATCTGAAACTCCTCATCAGATTCAAATAAAAAGATTTAGATAAGAAAAAGCAAGGTGAGTTGTTTCCTCTTGTCACTCTGTCATAGAAGACACTGTAATTTCTACCTTAAGGGTGAGCAAAACGATTTAGTTATGGCTCCTTTTGCATCCATATGATTGGTTGTGGTTCTCCCAAGTTTTTTTACTTTTTAAAATGGAATACCTCAAGGAGTCATTAGCTGGATGGGAAAATCAAGGGAACTAGTGGAGAAGTGGGCAAAACTAAAGGTAGATATTGTAAGTGTTACGCGTCCCACCCGTGGTCGTCCCGCGCGCAGGACCGCTCACCTTCAGGGTCGCACAGCGGGTCCCGGCTCTGTCTCCCTCACGGCTCTTGCAAGTCCAACTAGGCCCCGGTGTCCCACGGCGGTGGTTGCTGGGCCTTCAGTTGCATGCCAGGCCTCACAACCAATCGTATGGATGCTCGGTGTCTCAGCAGCTAGCCACGCCCCTACGCACGCACGCACGGACCAGCCACCCTGATGTAGGTTCCAGGGCGGGGCCTAGTTCTGCGATGCACCCTGATTGAACTCATGTTATAAGGAAGTTCCTGGCCTCACTTCCTTGCCTTGGCAATCGGGTCGGTTTGTTCCTGAGATTGCCCTTGCTTGTGTTCCTGCTCGCTTGTTCCTAGTCTCGTTCCAGGATCCTTCTGTTGCAGTTCCGTTCCTGCTTGTACCTGCTTCCTTGCACTGCTTGTTCCCGTGTTCGTTGTTCGTCTCCCTGGTCTCACCCCGGACTGACTTCTGGTAAAGACCTCAGCTTGTTCCTGACCTGCCTGCCTGCCGCCTGCCAAAGACCTCAGCTTGTTCCTGATATGCCTGCCTGCCGCCTGCCAAAGACCTCAGCCCACTCTTCGACCTTGCCTGACCTCTGGATCTTGACCATTGCTTTGTTGACCACTCTTCGGACTGATTCTTGGACTTTGACCTTGCTCGCCTGACCTCACTTGATTCTGGCTCTGTCACTAGCCTTGTCCTCACCAACTCTATTCTGGTTCGCTCTTCTCCAACCTGTTTCCAGCCTCGAACCTGATAGCTCTCTCCCAGTGTCTATGGGTACACCGGACTCAGACTCTCGTAGGAGACCCTGCGAGGCCCACCTAAGTCCCAGCGGCCCGGGTCCCTACGGGCTCCTCCCGGGGGGACCTCGGGCTTCCAGTGGTGAAGATCTACACTGCCTCTGTCTCCTTCCATGCTCCGCCCCCTGTGGCCAGTCCCTGTACTGCTACAGGACAGGGGTCCACCCCCGAGCACAACAGTAAGGGCAGCTAACCATTTTGTTAGGAAATTAAATAAAGGTAAGAGAAAAAAAATAGGCCACTATTTTCTTCTGAAAAGGTAAGGAAAAAACAGTTAACATTCATAAAATATAAGTGATTGAAAAAAGGGGAAGACAAGCAATAATATCTGGAAAATCTTTAGAGAAGCTGGGAAAGTAGTTAAGAGGGTGAGGGTGCAAATGAAAGCAAAATAGCAAATACTGTAATATGGGGGGGTTCAATTTTGGGGACAATTTTCAAAGAGTTTAGGACCTTAAGTTTTGGAGTTAAGCTCCTAAATTAGCCTTTTGAAAATGTACTAGGGCTGAGTGCCTAAATTTAGGCTCTTAGTTTCATCAGGCTCTTAAATTTAGGCTCCTAAGAAGTGGGTGGCTAGGGGGGTGGAGTTAGACAGGGAAACAAAATTAAGAACTTAGCATTAATTTTCAGAAGTGGGCACCTAATTTATGCTCCTAAATTTATAAAATATAAATATCAGTCCTAAATTAAGAAGCCTAACTTTTAGGGACCTAATTTTAGGTGAATTTTTAGCTAAAAACTTAGGGTCCTATGTTTGGCTGAAAATAGATGCCTAACTTAGACCTAGATTCATCGTTTTGCTCTACATTTTGCATGAATAGCACCCATGATAAAAATGGGGTTTGGCTAGGGTAATTTTCAAGTTACCACAACACATGTTGTACTGCAATGTGTTAAATTTATCACACCTGTGATATTTTGAAATCCAAACAGGATTTTCCACATTTGTGGCGAGAGAGAGACTCCTTATAAGACTTGCATATAAATAAACAATTTATACCACTATAGGAGAGGCAACTAGTAACTCAGGGAGAGGTTTTGGTGGTGGCCTAGGCTTTGGGAGGTACTTTTACATGCACAATCAGCATGTACGAACAGCACAGTACACAACAGTGAACATTTGATGTGATTTGGAGTGAGGAAAGGTACACAAAGATGAGATTTGTACATTGTACTCGCAACCTAGTTTGATGAACTCTCTACCTAGCTGCTATCAACCTAGGTCAAGAGTACAATGACAAATCTCATCTTTGTGTACCTTTCCTCACTCCAAATCACATCAAATCTTCACTGATGTGTACTGTGCTGTTTGTACCTCTGACTACATGTTAAACTGATCCTCAAATCCTAGTCTACCACCAAAACCTCACCTCAGGTTAATAGTTAGAGATGTGAATCATGTCCTCGATCGTCTTAACGATCGATTTCGGCTGGGAGGGGGAGGGAATCGTATTGTTGCCGTTTGGGTGTTTGAAATATCGTGAAAATCGTGAGCCGGCACACTAAAACCCCCTAAAACCCACCCCCAACCCTTTAAATTAAATCCCTCACCCTCCCGAACCCCCCCCCCCCAAATGCCTTAAATTACCTGGGGGTCCAGCGGCGGTCCGGAACGGCAGCGGTCTGGAACGGCCTCCTGCAATTGAATTGTGTTGTCTTCAGCCGGTGCCATTTTCAAAATGGCAGCGCAAAATGGCGGCGGCCATAGACCAACACGATTTGACTGCAGGAGGTCGTTCCGGACCCCCGCTGGACTTTTGGCAAGTCTTGTGGGGGTCAGAAGGCCCCCCCAAGCTGGCCAAAAGTCCCTGGGGGTCCCTGGGGGTCCGGAAAACGATCTCCTGCCGCAAATCGTTTTCCGTACGGAAAATGGCGCCGGCAGGAGATCGACTGCAGGAGGTCGTTCAGCGGCGGTCCGGAACCCCCGCTGAACAGTCCGGAACCCCCGCTGAACGACCTCCTGCAGTCGATCTCCTGCCGGTGCCATTTTCCGTACGGAAAACGATTCGCGGCAGGAGATCATTTTCCGGACCCCCGCTGGACCCCCAGGGACTTTTGGCCAGCTTGGGGGGGGCCTCCTGACCCCCACAAGACTTGCCAAAAGTCCAGCGGGGGTCCGGAACGACCTCCTGCAGTCAAATCGTGTTGGTCTATGGCCGCCGCCATTTTGCGCCGCCATTTTGAAAAATGGCGCCGGCTGAAGACAACACAATTCAATTGCAGGAGGCCGTTCCGGACCGCTGCCGTTCCGGACCGCCGCTGGACCCCCAGGTAATTTAAGGCATTTGGGGGGGGGGGGTTCGGGAGGGTGGGGGATTTAATTTAAAGGGTCGGGGATGGGTTTTAGGGGGTTTTAGTGTGCCGGTTTTCCTGCCCTCCCCCTTCCCCCGATTTACGATTTTTTGACGATAAATCGGGGGAATTGGTATTGTATCGTGGCCCTAAAGATTTTTGACGATTTAAAATATATCGGACGATATTTTAAATCGTCAAAAAATGATTCACATCCCTATTAATAGTTGCTCATCCTATGGTGTTGACACTGTATACAAAGTTGACTAATATGTGTGCCTCCCCAGAGGCATGTTCTCTCTCTCTCTCGCTCTCGCTCTCTCCTGCCCAAAATGGGATTTACACTAAAAACCATAAATTCCATTTCAGGCATAAAGCCATGAAAAAAGGAGTAGTTATTTCTCGCATTAAAACCCATGATAAAATGCATTACACTATTGCATGCAACACCAAATACCCCTCATTTCAATTTACTCCTCCCATTCCGGAAAAATTGTAAAATTTGTATATGCATCTTGAGATGTGTTAATTATCGCAGGCGTTAATTATTGTAGCGTTAAGGCCCTATCTCCTGCAATAAGGCCCTAATGCGATTTGATGAATGACCCTCCTTTGAGGACTACATTTAGGAGCTCAGTATTTTTTTAATAACTGCCCCGTAATGGATAGGAGGAAGTGCAAAAGTATCATTGCAAAACTTAGAAGTGAAATGGAGGAAAATGTAGGGGCTGACAGAAAGAAAATAGAAATACTTACATTTTTTTTGGGTGTGTTTACTGAGGAATGTCCAGGAGTAGGACCACAGAAAATGGGCACAAATAGGATTAGAAGCAAGGTAAATCTCAAATGATTTTCAAAAAACTGTTTTTGGGAGTTTATCTACTTTTAGTTTAGTTTTAGCTAAACTAAAAGTAGATAAAGTGATGGGACCAGAGGAAATATATTCAAAGGTTTTAACGGAACTTAAAGAAGTTTTGGCAACTTCACTGGCTGACCTTTTCAATGCTTCTTTAGAGTCAGGAATAGTTCCAGAGGAATAGAGGCAGGCAGATGTTGTTTCTCTATACAAAAGTGAAAGTAGGGAGGAAATTGGTAACTACAGACCTGTTAGGCTGACCACTGTAGTGAATAAATTAATGGGATCTCTGCTAAAACAGAGGATAATGCAGTATATGAAATCCAGTGGATTACAAAATCCAAGGAAACTGTTTTGCCAGAGGTAGGTCTTGTCAGGCAAATGATCAATTTCTTTGATTGCGTGACTAGACAGTTGAATCAGGGGAGAGTGCTAGATAAAGTGTATTTGGATTTCAGTATGATTTTTGACATGGTTGCATGTAGGTGACATAAATAAACTGAGTGCCCTTGATGTGGACCCTAAAGTGACTAACTGGGATTGACACTGGTTGAGTGGGAGATGACAAAGGGTAGTGGTAAATGTATTTCACTCTGATGAGAGGGGCACTACTAATGGTGTGCCATCGGGATCAGTCCTTGCATCAGTTCTTCTCAACATTTTCATAAGTGATATTATGAATGGACTGTCAGGGAAAAGTTTGTCTTTTTTCAGATGATATCAAAACTTGCAACATGGGAAGTGTGGAAACCATGAAGAGGTATCTCGTCAAGCTTGAGGAGCAGTCTAGTCTGGAAGCTAAAATGTAATGCTAAGAAAATGCAGAGCCATGTATTTGGGTTGCAAAAACCCAAGGGAGTGGATATTATTGGGTATGAAATTCTTCTGAGCATAAATAGAATTTAGGGGCAATTATATCTGATAATCTTAAGGTAGACAACAGGTGGATAATGTGATGCCAAAAGTCAGAACGATTGAGTTTACAGAGAGAGCAATGGTTAACAGAAAAAAAGGTGATTTTGCCCCTGTATATGTGCCTTCAGAGACCTCATTTGGAATACTGAGTACAATTCTAGAGACCGAACCTTCACAAGGATATAAACAGGATGGAGTAGATTCAGAGAATGGCTACTAAAATGGTCAGGGATCCTAATTCTAAAACATGTGGACACAAACTTAAAGATCTAAAAATGTATACACTAGTGGAGTGGTAGGATAGGTAAGATATATTTTGGTTTGGCAAATGAACTGAACAAAATAAACATGTAATAAGGCCCCCAAATTGGGTCCACTTTTGGAGTATACACTGAAAGAGACTTTGGGTGGGAGAGTCCTCAATGTTTTTTCATGGCCAAGTGTGAAAAAAATGTAAATGTGCAATACTGGTGAACCATCACTAGTTGGCATAAGGAATGGTTGTAAACCCCTTTGTCCAATGGGTATGTTCCAAATAATGATAGGTTGTGTAATGTGTTGTTTCCTTTAAGAGGACTGGAAAGAAGATCCTCTAGGGAGAGGTTAATAGAGCATATAACCTGAGTACAAGGTTTGGTGGGAGATTCCAGAGGAGACTCTCCTATGGACTAGGAGTGGAGGGAGCAGCCAGTCAAGGCTAGTGAGGCTGGGGAACCCCTCCTTGGCTTTCCATCCCCAAAAGTAAAGGTTCAAGGCTGAAGAGAAATTTGTCTCACTAACTACTAGGTTTCCAGTCTGAGTTTTGCCCATAGGAGGGAGGATTAGGAAGAGTTTGACCCCATCCAGAAGGGAAGAAGCTAAGGGATCCGAGAAACAACTCTCAAGGAAAAGTGTAACATGGATGCTGGAGAAGACCATGAACACTTCAAGGGAACACAGCTAATGGATCTAGGGAAAAGTGGTACAATTTTTTGCCCAGGGTGTGAGTACTGGTCTCAATCTGTGGAGCTTAAGGTATCCTACTGATTGTAGTGTGAGATATTGTGAAGTTGTGAGTTGTGAGGTGTATCAGAAATACTTGTCTCCTGCCCCAGGACATTGCTATTGATACCCATCCCATGTCTTCCATCATTGGTTGTCACTTCTGACACTTGGCAGGGGACTACTTGCTTGTTATCTGAGTGCTGGAAGGGATTGAAGGCATGGAATCACCTTGGGGAACTCTTTTCCTCTTTTCTGCCACTTTCTCCTGCCTGGAAGAAGCTACCACTGCCAGCTCCACCCTTCCCAGATGCCAGTACTAAGGGCGGGGGTGTCTCTTCTAAAGGTGATAATGCATGCCAGTGTTAGTTAAGTGAAAAGCATGGGATTTCCTCTGCGATCCCTTCTCTACTTCCTTAGCGGAGGATGCTGGCACTGGATCTGAAGTAGAGAGTAGGATCTGAGGAACAATGCCAGGGGCATTAGGTGGCTCTCTACTTGTGCTGCCTGCTCTTCAGGCCTATGGTCATTTTGACCTTTCTCTCCCATCAAAGAACTGGATGATGAGGCTTATGCAGTACTATATATGCCTTCCAAATTTTCCTCTTTCAGTATACTTTCAATATCTTCTGCTTCAGACAAACCAAGTAATGACTCTTCATCTGAATCAGTGGAGGAAAATATGGTTTGCATTGCTTCATCTGCTGCAACCTTTTCCCGCTTGTTGAAAAGAAAGATTAGAGAGAAACACACGCACACAGTCAACTGGTACTCTGCAGTGGCACATCATCATTCCATATGCCATTCCTGTACACAAGTGGGATGATGGTGTTCACATTGTTATGCGTGAAATGTGTCCAAACTAAAATGTGCTAAAAATTGAAGTGACAACTTTGGCCAGGCGAAGCAGCATCGAGCGAAACATGATGCTTTGTCGGGCTCTTCTCTTTGTTTCATAATATGAGCGCAACATGAACACTGCAAACTAAAGATAAGAATAGAGGGGAGTAATGTTCTCTCTTTTTATTTGCACTTTTCTAAACATTAAAAAAAAAAAGAAAAAAAAAAGGAGTATTGGGGTTGCAGGACTTAATGAATAAATGTGACCCGAGACAAACAAAGCAAAAAAAACAAAAAAAACAGCTGAGCAATTACATGAGTGTTATGAACAATATGATCAAAATACACATTGTTTTCCAAAAATCCTTTCTGGCTTTAGTTGGTCTGTAGGAACTGCTAAAAGAAACTAACAGAGTTTATTTGTGAGTGTTGTTTCCACACCATACTCTCAGTTGCATTTCACATTATTTTGACTCAGTTTTGGGCTGAGCACATAACTTTACACCATCATTTTCAATGGTCGAAGTTCTATGCATTTATATAGCACATAATATTCAAACAGAATTTATATAGAAATCCTGGGTCTGAAAATGAGGTTGTTTTAGGCATGCTTAAAATGCTGTGCCTAACTTTGCAGTTAGGTACACAACTTGAAAATTCCCTTTATCTATTCTAGGGCCAATTCTTCAGAGTCTCAATTAATTTTTATAAAGAAGATTTTAAATTTGGCTGACCTATTGAACTTAACTCAGCATAATTCCCTGTGCTCTGGTAAATGGCTTAGTTCATTCACCCCTGGATAATGTCTGATAGAGCGGTGCTGAAAAGTTAATAAGGCTATGAGTGTTTACAAGACAAAGAGTCAAGTGCTCATGCACTTATCTGTAGTAGTTCTCAGCTCCTGATTAAAATGCCCATTAAAAGAGATGTATTAGTTTATTTGTATTAGTTTTATTTGTGTACCATAATATATTGGACTCAGATCTTTACTAGGTAAACATGCTGAATTATTACTTGGCTGAAGATGTTAATAAGAAACATGAAATTTTAAAAATTAATGAATTTATATTTAACACCAAATTAATAGTAATTAGCTATGCATTATACAAATGTGTTATCCTTCTTATTATAGCTGATTGATCATATGATACTTTCTCAAGAGAAAAAAAACACAAATTCTCAATTTTGCTGTATTCAGCACTTACAGAGTACAAATTGTTTTGAAGTCGCATCTGAAGACAGAACCTTTGTGATTTTGAAATCTCATGTCTACATCTTTTTTGTTGGTTTAAAAATAGGTATCATGTTCCTGAATAGCAACTTTATTCCCATTAACAACAGCTGAAAGAGAGGAATTCATTAGGGAAACATTTGAGTCCACTTTCAATAGCATCCTCCACAGATCTCCCATGGTAATTTTAGATTCGTCCACGACAGCAATTCGTAGACTATCTATTCTAATAGTTAAAGCCCCTCCACCTGCTTCTGTCTCTGAGCAGGGAGGTATCGCAATGTTCGGTGACTGAAGAATACTTTCAACGCCACTTACTTTTGCGCTTTCAACTTCTGATCTTCTTCCTATGGGCTGTGGAGGGGTCGGTCCCGTGCCAGGACTTAAAGAGACATCCGAAGTGTCTCTATTCAAGTCCTCCTGTGGCATATTGAACCTAGAAACATGAGAGTCCATCGGGCCTAATACCTGTAGAGCCGGCGATGAGGTCACAAGTTTCGCCTTCTTTTTCCGCCCCATAAATTATCCAAACTCCAAACTCCAAAACGACAAAGGCGATCAAAGCCGATCTAAGCCGCGCGTGCCCCTTCGGCGCGCGCGGCTTAGGCGATGCGCCGGCGGCTGCTACGCGCCGCTATGACGCAGGCTTTTCAACTCGCGGTCCTCAGCTGATGATGTCACGGGAGCCCCGCAGGTGCAGGCAGTTCTTTCTGGGGGGGATGTAGAAAAATCAGTGGGAAATATTAATTTGGAATTACAAAAAGCTAAATTAATGGAAAATTTACACACATCTGATAATGTAATGATACATAATGAGTTGGAAAATTTAGAGAATATGTTTAGGATTAAAAATCTTCGTTTTGTAAACTTCCCTATTACAAGATTGTTAGCACCTTATGAGATGTTACAAAAATATCTAAGGGAAAATTTAGCATGTGAAGAAGTCCCATTAATATCAAAAATTTATTATTTCCCAACCCCAACCAGTGAAATTAATGGTAGAGATGTGGATAACACCTTGGGTGTTTCCACCTTTCTGGAAGAATCCATTGACATAATATCTAAGAGAGCAACATTATTTGTTTCTTTTGTACAAGAAAGGGATAAAGAATCTATATTAGCAAAATTCTTTAAAAATAAAGATATTCTATTCTGTGGTCAGAAGGTTTTCATATTCCCTGACGTCTCCAAGCCTACCCAGGCTAGGAGGAAGCAATTTTTACTCCTGAAAAATAAAACCTTGGAATTAGGTGCAACTTTTTATTTGAAATATCCGAGCAAGTGTTTTATTAATTTTCAGGGGAAAAAATATATATTTACAGAACCTTCTCATCTCCAAACTTTTTTGAGGGATAAAAGCGAGATTAATTTGGGAACACCTGAATCAGTAGTAGTACAGTCCAATAATATAGATTTGACAACCCCCTCTCCTTGAAGTTTATATTCGATAAAAGATATGTATAGTATCAGGCCTCCAATCATTATAGTTTTCAATGTGAAAGAATGGAAATGGTTAATAATGTATGTAACTCTTATTGCTTCTCACATTGAATTGCCTATGTAATGCACAGAAATGTGATATTGATTTATAAATTGAGAAATGTTTAATAAAGAGTAAATTTAAAAAAAAAAAAAAAAAATAGGTATCATAACCTACAAATACCTGTTTTCTCCAGGATCAGAACTATGCACCGTGTTTTGAAGTATTTTTTCACCTTGGACTTGTGTTGCTTTCCTGCATATGCCAAGTAATTTTTAAAAAATAAAGCAAAGTGTGTCAGAGACACTTTCAATAACTAATCCATTAACAGTACAAACTGTTCCAATGATCTATAAACTTTATTAATCTGTAGAAGACATAAAACTTTGGACTTGATTTGCTAAATTCGCCCCTCCCCCCCCCCCCCCCTCAATTCTGCATCTATGGGTAAAAGCTTAGTAACTCAAGCATTTTACATAATGAATGCTCCCCATATTCCCATTCCCACTTTGATATTCTTAGCACAACGTTTATATATTTTGCAGCACTGCTAATACAGCATAGGAAACAAATAAAATATGATAAAATGCGCCCTCTCGCCCTCTGAATCACAGGAACATATTGGGGCGAATTTGAAAAGGGTTACGCGCGTAACCCTTAAAAAAAAAAACCCTGCGCTTGCCGAGCCTATTTTGCATAGGCTCGGTGGCGTGTGCAAGCCCCGGGACTTGCGTAATTCCTGGGGCTTTGCTAGGGGGGCGTGTCGGGGGGCGTTTCGGGGGGCAGCGAGACATTCGGGACGTTCCGGGGTGTGTGGTGCCGGCCCAGGGTCATTCCAGGGGCGTGACTGAGGCCTCCAGACCAGCCCCCAGGTCGGGTGATGGCGCACGCGAGATACGCCTGCCTCAAGCAGGCGCAACTTTTGCGATACAGGTAGGGGGGTTTAGATAGGGCTGGGGGGTGGGTTAGGTAGGGGAAGTGAGGGGAAGGTGGGGGGAGGCGGAAGTAAAGTTCCCTCCGAGGCCGTTCCGATTTCGGAGCGGCCTCGGAGGGAACGGGCAGCGCGCGCAGGGCGGCTACGCACCTGGTGCACAAACAAAAGTACGCACTCGCGCTTTTTTTTTTTTCAATGTACCCCATTATGATTGGCAAAATACTGAATGTTACATGACCTGTAGAAATGTGCAGCATGAAAATATTGTACTTTACAACAGCTATAGCCTTCATAACAGTGCCAAGACCTATCCTGCATTCTCTTTCACATTTCTTTACTATTTTTAATTGCTGCTTGATGACTTCTCCTTTCAATGAAAAGTCCATGCAAAACTGTTCAAATGCATGCACTCCCCATGTATTAGCAAAAAAATCATCAACACTTTCCATCTCCTCTAAACAGAAAACTCACTTTCAGTCCTCAGGACAGTTACTAAGATATAACATTTTTTCCTTCCACTATTACTTTTTCAGACAACATCCTACTGTAAAAAATATTCATTTTCAATATTGAATGCATCCAACTTGCAAAGAAAATATAACTTCAACCCATCCTGCATTTCCCCAAACCCTTTCATCTTCCACCTCACTTTTGAGATTTTCTAAGCCGCCCTTCCACCTTGCCTCCTTTAAGCTCTTCCCTAGATATTAGTTCTAATCCTCCCACAACCTACCTTTTTAAAAATTAATTCTTTGCCTTGATCCATTTTCTCAATTCTCTTTTTTTGGAGAGCAAAGGAGAGATTGCTAAACTTAGTTCCATGTGGACCTACAGAAAATCATGAATTAGTCATTAAAGCCTGATGAAAGAAAGCATTGTCAATGAAATGCTCTACAATAGATTGTTTTCTAGGACAGTAATGAATGACTTTAGGCTTTTTTTTTTTTTGGGGGGGGGAAGGATATGTTTGTCAAACTTGGCAACATAGGAAGTTCTATTCATAACAATTAGCAAACCCCTCATTTATACATTCGCAGCAAAATATGGCAACCACTTTCAAACCAAACTGCAAAGTTACTTTGAGAATTTAGAAAATAAAATGCCAAGAAACTGAAGTAAATGCAGTCCTAGTAATAAAGTACAACTTCTGCTCACTGCACAATACAGTCAGACACCACATGAAAATTTAAAGCTGCTTGATCTGGAAAAAAAATAAAGGAAAGCACGGGGAAATACTCTGGAAGAGAGCTGAGGATATTAGGGATGTGCAGACCAAACGTTTATGTTCATAAGTCCATAAGTCGAAAGGGGGGGGGGGGTCAATTTCGGTCAATATGGACATATGGAGAATTCCATAAGTTGAGTCTATGTCCATATGTGCAAATAAAAATTTAAACCCCTCACCCTCCTTAATCCCCCCCCCCCCCCAAGACTTACCAAAACTCCCTGGTGGTCCAGCGGGGTCAGGACGCCATTTCTGAACTTTGCGAGGAGTACGTGACATCGGCGTCACGTCGGAGTGACGCAGCGTCACGTGATTCCCCGCGCGTTCGCTCCGGGACCCTCGTTGCACCCAAAAGGAACTTTTGGCCAGCTTGGGGGGGGCTTTAAATTTTTATTTAGGATCAACAATCGCGATTTCCAACGTGTTGAATACGTTGGAAATCTGATCGTTTTCGCCTCATCACTTTTTTAAGTTAAAAAAAAAAAATAAGTTGCGTTTTACATTTAAGTTCAAAACGAATGCACACCCCTAGAGGATATCATTGATAGAAATCTAAACTTGGGAAACTGACGAGATCTTCCATTTCATTCTGTATTTCTGATTTTTAACCAGCAATTAGACAACATCATACATTTTAACAGATTAACAGAGGAAAGAACTGGGCACCCTTTCTCTGGGTCCTAATCCCCTTCGCGGGAAGGAAAATCATCTTCTTTCTCTTCTCCAAACTCTCTTCAGTTGTGAGAAGGTCCCTCTCTAGGTCCTTTCACTTCTGTGGAGAGCGGCACCCTCAGCCTCAGTTAGTAGAAGATTGATTTCTGCTGACCATAACCTCCCAGGGATCCCTACTCTTTTCTTTTTCTTCTGAATCTATGTCACATGGGCATAGCAGTTTTATCAAACTAATGAACTCTGCTGCTGGGGAGTGTCAAGCCCTCTAACCTACTCCCTTCTTCACTGACCTCACTAAGGGGCCAATGCAATAAGTATGCGCAGAAAGCGGGCACTGAACAGTCAGCGCCCACTTTCTAAACAAGCCCCTAGGCGCCCCCTAGGGGATCACATTAGCAAGGAAGCACAAGGGTCGCTTGCACACCCCTAGTGCCTCCTTGCTAACGAGAACCCGATCTGCGTCAGCCGTCCGCCGCTTAGGAAACCTGCACCAAGTTTATCGGCGTCGGTTTTCCCAAATGCCGCACAGCCACACAGCCAGGGGTTCAGGAAACGGACGCTTGTCAGTTGAGCGTCCATTTCCTGCACCCGACTGCCAGTGTTTTTTTTTTTTAACTTTAATTTGTTTTGCTTTGCCTCTTACTTAATATCAGAAGATAGAAGAGCAGGTTTTATACTTTTCTGTACTAGTTTTAAGAGCGCTCAGCTTTTAACGCCTGCTCCAGGCAGGCATTCATTTCTGATCGCTAAGGGGCGGATTTTCATACTCCGCGAATAGCCTACTTTTGTTTGCGCTCCAGGCGCAAACAAAAGTACGCTGGATTTTAGCAGATATGCGCGGAGCCGCACGTATCTGCTAAAAACCTGGATCGGCGCGCACAAGGCTATCCAAGGCCGCTCCGAAATCAGAGCGGCCTTGGAGGGAATCCTCTAACGCCCTCCCCTCACCTTCCCCTCCCTTCCTCTACCTAACCCACCCGCCCGGCCCTGTCTACACCCCCCCCCCCCCCTTACCTTTCTCCGGGGATTTACGCCTCCCGGAGGGAGAAGTAAATCCCCGCGCGCGAGCGGGCCTCCTGCGCGCCGGGCCGCGACCTGGGGGCGGGTACGGAGGGCGCGGCCACGCCCCTGGACCGCCCCGGGCCGTAGCCACGCCCCCGTACCCGCCCCCAAAACGCTGCCGACACGCCCCCGAAACGCCGCGACGACCGGGCCCGCCCCCGACACACCCCCCTCGGAGAACCCCGGGACTTACGCGAGTCCCGGGGCTCTGCGCGCGCCGGTAGGCCTATGTAAAATAGGCTCACCGGCGCGCAGGGCCCTGCTCGCCTAAATCCGCCCGGTTTTGAGCGGATTTAGGCGAGCAGGGCTCTGAAAATCCGCCCCTAAATGTGTGTCCTAGATACACATTTTTTTTTCTTATGCATCGGGAGTGAATGACTAAGGGGATTAATTAGCACCTATAAAACCCGCGTCCAACTGCAGGTTATACAGTGCGCTCGTCTGTACGCACTGTATTGCATCAACCTCCAACAGGGACAATGTCTTTTGAGACCACTGATTGATCCTATGCTACTGGAGTACCAGGTCTGCTAAAACCACAGTGGCCATAACAGTTAAGGACTACGCTACTAATAAGGGGCAAATTTAGATTCCCCTTTCAGTTAATATCTAGCAGCAAATAGTGAACAAATAACCAATGAAACTTTTTTTACATAGAAAGAAAAAACAATCTATATATTGTAATACAAATTCAATCTCGGAGTAATGGGCTCTCTTAACAACTATGATGGCAACTTTGAAATCGACACACGGGTGCACATTTGCATGTGCTTGTCAGCCTGAGCCCAGGGATGCAGCTATTTTATAACTTGTGCACGATTGTGTGTGCATATTATACAATAGCCTGGCCATGCACAAGTGTGCCACATTTTAAGTGGTCTCATGCAAGTATGCACAAATGCTGCTTCTACCACGTAAATCGGGGGATTTTAAAATGTGGTGCATGCCGATGCCATTTCCAATTTTACCAGTTTGATCCCAGTTCACCCAGTTAAGAGATAGGTCCTCCAACCCACCATGGTTTGATAGCCTTCACTCTTCCCAGTTATCCCTGATCCTGAAAACCCTGCCGATATGCAAATTTATCTTTATTTTATAACTTATACATAGCAGAAGTTATGTAGTAGGGAGCAAGAGAACATAGAACATAAGAACATAAGATATGCTATACTGGGTCAGATCAAGGGTTCATCAAGCCCAGTATCCTGTTTCCAACAGTGGCCAATCCAAGTCACAAGTACCTGGCAAATACGCAAACATTAGATAGATCACAAACTACTATTGCTTACTAATTACCATCATAGCAGTTTATGAATTTATCCCCTAGGAATTTATCCAAACCTTTTTAAACCCAGTTACACTAACTACTGTAACCACATCCTTGAGCAATGAATTCCAGAGCTTAACTATGTGCTGATTGAAAAATAATTTTCTTCAATTTGTTTTAAATGAGCTACTTGCTAACTTCTTGGGGTGCCCCCTGGTCCTTCTATTATCTGAGAGAGAAAATAACTGAATTATAATAACTTGTTCCTTACATGATTTTGTAGACTTCTATCATATCCCCCCTCAGTCATCTCTTCTCCAAACTGAACAGCCAGAACTTCTTTAGCCTTTCCTCATAGGGCATCCATTCCATGCCCCTTATCATTTTGGTCGCCCTTCTCTGCACTTCTCCAGTACAGCTATACCTTCTTGAGATGTTGTGACCAGACCTGCACACAGTATTCAAAGTGTGGTCTCACCATGGAGTGATACAGAGGCATTATGACATCCACCATTTTCTTTTCCATTACCTTCTTAATAGGAATATGAATCGTTTTTTGACGATTTAAAAATATCGTCTGATATTTTTTAAATCGTCAAAAATTATTAAAGAGTGCGATACAATAGAAATTCCCCCGATTTATCGTGAAAAATCATTAATCGGGTTTGTGCCCACTAACGGGAGTTATTTTGGGGGGGGGGGCCGGGAAAACTGGCACACCAAAACAACCCCTAAACCCACCCCGACCCTTTAAAACTAATCCCTTACCTTCCCCTACCCTCCCAACCCCCCCCCCCCAAAAAAGTTTTAAAATCACCTGGTGGTCCAGTGGAAGCCCCGGGACTGATCGCCCGCTCTTGGGCCGTCGGCTGCCACTAATAAAAATGGCGTCGATGGCCCTTTGCTCCCCGCGCTCCCACTGGACCACCAGGTAATTTTAAATCATTTTTGGGGGGGTCGGGAGGGTGGGGGAGGCTAAGGGGTCAGTTTTAAAGGGTCGGGGTGGGTTTTTTGTTGATCGGATCGGGCGTAGCCGATAAACAAAAAAACAGTCGGGCCGGACGATAAAAATTATAAGATTTGAATCGGAACCGGAACCGAACCGATTCCGGTTCCAATTCACATCTCTACTTCTTAATAATTCCTAACATTCTGTTTGCTTTTATGATCGCCACAGCACACTGGGCCGCCAATTTCAATGTATTATCCACTATGATGCCTAGCTCTCTTTCCTGGGCGGTAACTCCAAGATAGAACCTAACATTGTGTAACTACAGCAAGGGTTATTTTTCCCTATATGCATAACTTTGCACTTGTCCACATTAAATTTAATCTGCCTAAGAACCTCTCTAACCCCTCGGTCATCTAACGGTTCAACTGATGCCCTCACAGGTTTCTTGCATCTGATAGATTTTACAAAGTTTTTGTTATGAGTTTTTGCCTCTACGGCCAACTTAATTTTAAATTCTCTCTTAGCTTGCCTTATCAATGTTTTACACTTAACTTGACAATGCTTATGCTTATTCCTATTATCTTCAGATGGATCCTTCTTCTAATTTTTGAAGGTATTTTTTGGCTAAAATAACCTCTTTCCCTTCAAATTTTAACTAGAGATGTGTATCATACCGGCAATTGTTTCTGGTTTCGTTTTCGTAGAACTGCGGGAAATTTTGTTTCCCGTGGTTCTGACCGGTTTTTTTTTTCAGCTGTCCCAATCTGAAAAAAACCCCAATAGCCCTTTGCCCTTACCATGTGACAGGGCTATCGGTGCCATTGGCTGGCCCCTGTAACATGGTAGGAGCAATGGACGGCCGGCACCATCTTAAAAAATGGTACGGGCCATCCATTGCTCCTACCATGTGACAGGGGCCGGCCAATGGCACTGATAGCCCCAATCACATGGTAAGGGCAAAGGTCCATCAATGCCATTTTGATTAGTGGCAGTCGATGGCCCGAGAGGGGGACATCACTCCCAGGACACCCACTGGATCACCAGGGACTTTAGGCAAGTTTTGGTGGGGGGGTGGGGGGTTGGGAGGGGGGGATTGTAAATAATTAGATCTGAAGGGTTGGGGTGGGTTTGGAGGTTTTTTGTTTCTGTGTGCCCTTTCTCCACCCTCCTCAAAACAATAAGAAAACCTCACGAAATTTCGTGGGGTTTTCCTATCATTTTTTGGGACCCCGATACATGACACATTAGGAAATATCGTACGATATTTTAATTCATCAAAAAAAACAATGCTCATCCCTACTTTTAACCATGCTGGTAATTGTTTTGCGTTCTTCTCACCTTTCTTAATGTATGGAATACATCTGGACTGCGCTTCTAAGATTGTATTTGTAAACAATATCCACGCCTTTTGTACACTTTTAACCTTTGCAGCTGCACCTTTCAGTTTTTTTCTATTTTCCTCATTTTATCAAAGTTTCCTCTTTGAAAATTTAGTTTTAGAGCTATAGATTTACATATTGTCCATCTTCCTGTTACACTTACCCAGCCAATATTGTGGTAATTGAAATCTATCATTATTACTGCACTGCCAAATTGGTTAGCTTCCCTGATCTCTCTTACTATTTCATCATCTGTCTGGTCATTTTGGCCAGGTGGATGATAGTATACTCCTATCACTATACTCTTACCCAATGCACATGGGATTTCTACCCATATAGATTTTACTGAGCATTTAATTTCTTGTATGAATTTTATCCTTTTGAGCTCTATACCCTCCTGGACATAAAGTGCTACACCCTCATCAAGTTGATCCTCCATATCACTGCGTTATAATTTGTACCCTAATATAGCACTGCCTCATTGGTTATCTTCCTTCCACCAGGACTCTGAGATGCCAATTATGTCTATCTCATCATTCACTACTATAAACTCTCTCTCCCATATTACTTCTTAGACTTCTGGCATTGGCATACTGACATTTCAAAGTGTGTTTTTTGATTGTATTAACAATCTTCTTTACAGCTGATATGGATAATTTGGAATTCTTTATCACAGTTGATTTTTTACATATAGGTGTTGCACTGGAAGTGGACCCTTGGCCTGGTGCAGGATTGGTACGGCCCTCTGGTCGGACCCAGAGAGCGCCTGCCACCAGGAGGCGGAGCACAGGAGGAGACAGAGGCTCGCTGGAACTTCACCAATAGCAACCCGGGGTTCCCTCAGGTTGAGCCCTTGGTTACCTGGGCCACCTGGTCTTAGGTGGGCCTCGCAGGGTCTCCTAGAGAGGAAGCACAGGGGAGTGCCCACCATAAACAAGGGTGCGTGGTCAATGTCCAAACAAGAATGTCCAGAGGTCACAGGAGGCCAGAACAGAGAGTCCGAGTGGATAGCGAGGATCAAGGCCAGAGTATCAGTCCAGAATGGCCAGCCAAAGCAGGGATCAGTACCTGTAGTCAATCCAGGAGAAGTCAGGTCAGGCAGAGGTCAAGTTCTAGGCAGCGATCAGGAGTAGTCAGTGTACAGACAGGGGTTGGTTCCAGGAAGCCATAAAGAGTAGTCAGTGAACAGGCAGAGGTCAGATCCGGGCAGCAATCAGGAATAGTTAGTGAACAGGCAGAGGTCAGATCCAGGCAGCAAGTAGACGAGGGCAGGAACAAGCAAAGGTCAGTACCATGAGATCAGTCTGAAGGGTACTACCAGGAATGGAGAGACGAAGGAACAGGAGATGCTGGAACGGGAGACGCTGGAACGGGAGACGCTGGAACGGGAGACACTGAAACAGGCAAACTAGAGAACACCAGAGTGTACGACCCGATTGTCAAGGCAAGGAAGTGGTGTCTTACCACTTCTTTATATCCTGCCATCAATCATGGCATGCCACGGAGTTGGGAGCCACCCTTGACCCTTTAAGAGACCGGGCGTTCCACACGCGTGCGCCTAGGGGTGGGGCCGACGCCATGGAGGACGCCAAGCCCCGCCGTGAGGCCTGGATGGGAGACTGTGAGCGGGGGAGCTGGAGATTCTGCAAACTGGCTGCAGCTGTAGAGAAGGAGAGCCCGGAGCTTGTGGACGGAAGAGCAAGGTGAGCTGGACCGGCCATGGAGTGGACGCGGCCGGGATGTGCAACTGTACCCCCCTCCTAGGCCTCCCCCTTACCAGCCTAGGCTTCTCAGGATGGGTCCAGTGGAATTCAGTGAGGAGGTCTGTTGTAAATGTGGAGGGAGGGCTCCCAGGAGTTCTCCTCCGGCCCGAAGCCCTCCCACGACAGGAGATATTCCCAATGGCCTCTGTGGTGCTGGACATCTAGCACCTCTTTTACTTAGAAGATGTCCTCAGGTTCCGCAGTAAATTGTGTAGGTTCATGAGGCCTTCAAGAGGGCCAGGATAATACATATGGTTTTAAGAAGGACACATGGAATGTGTTGTGGATGCCCATGGAGATGGGAAGCTGCAGTTGATAGGTCACCGCACTTATGCGTCGGGTGATCGGAAATGGTCCGATGAATCTAGGAGCCAATCGTTGTGAGGAAAGACAAAGTCTGATATGCTTTGTGCTCAGCCAGACTTTCTGGCCAGGCTGGAACAAGGGTGTGGTGCAACGATGAACGTCCATGAAGCGTTTAGTTCTCTTGGCAGCCTGACCCAGTCTCTCCTTGACCTGATTCCAAAGGCAGCAAATCGTCTGTGCCATGGACTGGGCTGCAGGTGAGGGCATGGAAAGTGGCACTGGTAAGGGCAGGTGTGGCTGGCGACCGAAAACCACTGAGAAGGGTGAGACGTCAGTGGTAGAGGCGAGGTGAGTATTGTGGGATAACTCGGCCCATGGCAGGAGGTTGGCCCAGTTGTCCTGCTGATCATTGACTTAAGATCTTAGGAATGTTTTCAAGGAATGGTTTGTTCTCTCGGCCTGGCCATGCATCTGAGGGTGTAGGCCGATGTCAGATTCAGGGTGATATCAAATTTTTGACAGAGTGACTTCCAGTACTTGGCAGCAAATTGCGACCCACGATCAGAAACGATCTCTTTAGGTAATCCATGTAAGTGGAATACATTATTGAGGAAGAGTTTTGCCAGTTCAGGAGCCAAGGGGGAGGCTCTGTAGTGGGACAAAATCTGTCATTTTTGAAAAGCGGTCGATAATAACCCAAATGACCGTGTTACCCTTAGATGGGGGCAGATCAACGATGAAGTCAGTAGAGATGCTTGACCAGGGTTCAGTGGGAGCCAGAAGATGTTGGAGGAGTCCCCATGGATGGCCAGTCATGGGTTTCTGCTGGGCACAGATGGGACAAGAGTCCACATAACTGCAGGGGTCTTTAACCATGCTAGGCAACCAATATTGTCTTCTTAATATCTCTAGAGTCCGAGCCCGGCCAGGATGGCCGGCCAACTTTTTGTGGACCCAGTGGACTACACGGACACGGCTTGGGACCACTGTCTTCCCAGCTGGTACCGTGTTGGTCACCGCGAGGGTTATGCAAGCTGGGTTGATGATATGTCTAGGGATTTCTGGCATATCTTCTGGCTCGAGGGAGCACAAGAGAGCATCTGCTCAGGTGTTCTTGGCTTCTGGATGGTATCTGAGTTCAAAATGGAAGCATTAAAAAAAAAATAACCCAGCGGGCCTGTCTAGGATTCAGAAGTTGGGCTTCCTTTATGTGTTCAAGATTCTTGTGGTCTGTGAATATCGTGAACTTACGCTGTGCTCTTTCTAATCAGGGGCGCCATTCCTGAAGGGCCAATTTCACAGCTAAGAGTTCAGGGTCCCCAATTGTGTAGTTTTGCTCTGCTGCAGAAAACTTATGCGAGTAGAATGAGCAGGGCATTAAGACCCCTTTGGAGGAATATTGGCTTAGGACCACCCCTGCCTCAATGGCAAAAGTGTCAACTTTGACAATGAAGGGGCTGCTAGGATCTGGATGAAGTAGACATGGTCCGATATAGAAGGCCTCTTTCAAGGTCTGGAAATCAGATTGAGCCTTGGGTCTCCAAACTTGAAGGTTACTACCTTTCCTAATCATGGCCGTGAGTGGAGCAGCTAGCGTGGAGTAGTTAGCGATGAAGTTAAGAACATAAGAAAATGCCATACTGGGTCAGACCAAGGGTCCATCAAGCCCAGCATCCTGTTTCCAACAGTGGCCAATCCAGGCCATAAGAACCTGGCAAGTACCCAAAAACTAAGTCTATTCCATGTTACCATTGCTAATGGCAGTGGCTATTCTCTAAGTGAACTTAATAGCAGGTAATGGACTTCTCCTCCAAGAACTTATCCAATCCTTTTTTAAATACCGCTATACTAACTGCACTAACCACATCCTCTGGCAACAAATTCCAGAGTTTAATTGTGCGCTGAGTAAAAAAGAACTTTCTCCGATTAGTTTTAAATGTGCCCCGTGCTAACATCATGGAGTGCCCCCTAGTCTTTCTACTATCCGAAAGAGTAAATAACTGATTCACATCTACCCGTTCTAGACCTCTCATGATTTTAAACATCTCTATCATATCCCCCCTCAGTCATCTCTTCTCCAAGCTGAAAAGTCCTAACCTGTTTAGTCTTTCCTCATAGGGGAGCTGTTCCATTCCCCTTATCATTTTGGTAGCCCTTCTCTGTACCTTCTCCATCACAATTATATCTTTTTTGAGATGCGGTGACCAGAATTGTACACAGTATTCAAGGTGCGGTCTCACCATGGAGCGATACAGAGGCATTATGACATTTTCTGTTTTATTCACCATTCCCTTTCTAATAAATTCCAACATTCTGTTTGCTTTTTTGACTGCCGCAGAACACTGAACCGACAATTTCAATGTGTTATCCATTATGACACCTAGATCTCTTTCTTGGGTTGTAGCACCTAATATGGAACCCAACATTGTGTAATTATAGCATGGGTTATTTTTCCCTATATGCATCACCTTGCACTTATCCACATTAAATTTCATCTGCCATTTGGATGCCCAATTTTCCAGTCTCACAAGGTCTTCCTGCAATTTATCACAATCTGCTTGTGATTTAACTACTCTGAACAATTTTGTGTCATCTGCAAATCTGATTATCTCACTCGTCATATTTCTTTCCAGATCATTTATAAATATTTTGAAAAGTAAGGGTCCCAATACAGATCCCTGAGGCACTCCACTGCCCACTCCCTTCCACTGAGACTGTAATAATTTGTAAATCTAAGGAATTTTTGCAAGGCACGGAGGCCTTCTGGCTGGGGCCAATCTCGAATACCATGGAGTTTCTCAGGGTCCATGATGAAGCCACGATTGGAGATGATATAGCCCAGAAATGGAAGACAGGTCTGCTCGAAGATACGCTTCTCAAATTTTGCGTAGAGGTGATTTTCTCTGAGGCGTTGGAGGATGGTTTGAACGTATGAGCGGTGAGACTTTAGGTCTTTGGAAAAGATCAGTATATCGTCCAGATATACCACGGCAAATGAGTATAGTAGGCCCTGGAAGATCTCATTCATCAAACGCTGAAAGACCTCAGGGGCATTACAAAGTCCAAAAGCCATTACTATTTACTCGTAGTAGCCACCCCTCATATTGAAGGCGGTCTTCCAGATATATTCAGGCTGGATTCATACAAGATTGTATGCCCCTCGGAGATCTAGCTTTGTAAAGATCTGGGCTCCTTGTAGACTATCAAATAGTTCACTGATGAGTGGCAGAGGGTAACAATCCTTGCGAGTCTTGGCGTTTAACCCACGGTAGTCAATGCAAGGACGTAAACTGTCATCTTTCTTCACAAATCCAGCTCCTGCCGGGGAATTGGAGGGTCTTATGAATCTTTTATTCAGGTTCTCTTTAATGTACTCTGACATAACTTGGGTTTATGGAAGCGAGAGGGGACAGGTTCTGCCTTTCGGAGGCATGGTGCTTGGTAGGAGCTCAATGGGGCAATTGAATTTTCGAAGCGGAAGCAGAATGTCAGCATTTTTCTTGGAGAATACATCTTGAAAGTCAGAATATGGATCAGGTAACCCGGTAAGGGTTGCAGCGTTCAGGACAGTAACCATACTTGTCACAGTGGTTCTGGCACTGGGGTCCCCACTGAATTAAATTTTTATTTTTTTTTTATTTTATTTAAAAGTGTTTATTTAAAAATGTATTTAAAAATGCAGGGATTGCCAGTCAAAGTGGGGGTGCATGCTCTTGGAGCCAAGGAAGTCCGAGGATTACAGGATGTGTGAAATGCTTCAAAACGAACAGAGAGATTTCTTATTCATGGAGGGTTCCCTCAGTGAGATGAGTAATGTGTCCGGGGAGGTGCTCTCCCTGGATTGATGTGATGCAGAGAGGTGTTTCCAGAGGTTGAAGAGGAATCTGGAGCAGTGTGATGATATTGTCCAGGATAAAATTTCCACTCGCCCCAGTGTCCACATGTGCGGTAGTGGCAAAGGAGCATGATTCCCTAGAGAGGTACACAGGGAGTAATAATTGGGGGCCAGTAACAGTAGCACCTAAGCTCAGGACCCCCGCTGGGCTCAGGCCATGCAGTTTCCCAGACGAATGGGGCAGGATTGCAGAAGATGTCTGGAACCACCACAGTATACGCACAGGCCTTGTCTCTTACGGAGGTGCTCTTCAGGGGATAGGCACCCACGATTAATTTTCATTGGCTCCTCTGGTGATGGAGGAGGTGCCAGTAAGGCCTTCAACTGGGGACTCGTAGCATGAGCTGGGCGTAAGGTAGAAGACCGGATCTTTACCTCCTGGAGTTGCTGACGTAGGCGGTTGTCAATCTTGCCAACCAGGGAAATCAGGTTTAAGAGGCCAGGCAGTCCGCACACACGCACTCCTAGGGGTGGGGCGGATGCCATGGAGGACGCCGAGCTCCGCAGTGACACCTGAATGGGAACTGCGAACGGGGGAGCCAGGGACGCCGCGAACTGGCTGCGGCTGTGGAGGAGGAGAGCCCGGAGCTTGTGGACAGGAGAGCAAGGTGAGCAGGGCCTGTCGCGGAGCAGATGCCGCTGGGACGCGCAACAATCAGTACATGGGCTACTTTTGTTTTTATTGGAACCTCTCTGTTGGGATGCCCTAACTCTCCTGCTTCATTAGTATCCTTCAAAGATATATTCCTCTGAACCATGCACTGCTGAGTGACTGTCAGCTTTCCCCCTTGTTCTAGTTTAAAAGCTACTCTATCTCCTTTTTGAAAGTTAGTGTCAGCAGCCTGGTTCCATTTTGATTAAGGTGGAGCTTGTCCTTTCGTAAAAGTCTCCCCCTTCCCCAAAAGGTTCTCCAGTTCTTTACAAAACTGAATCCCTCTTCCCTGCAACATTGTCTCATTCATGCATTGAGACTCTGGAGCTCTGCCTGCCTCTGGAAACCTGCATGTAGAACAGGGAGCTTTTCAAAGAATGCTACCCTGGAGGTTCTTGATTTCAGCTTTCTACCTAAAAGCTTAAATTTGGCTTCCAGAACCTCCCTCCCACATTTTTCTATGTCATTGGTGCTCACATGTACCACAACAGGTGGCTCCTCCCCAGCACTGTCTAAAATCCTATCTAGGGTGATGCATGAAGTCTGCCACCTTTGCACCAGGTAAGCATGATACCAGGCGATCCTCATGCCCACCAGCCACCCAGCTGCCTACATTCCTAATAATCAAATTAACAACTATGACAGACGATCTAACTCTTCCTTCCTTAGCAGAAGCCCTGGGAGACACAGCCAGAGTGCAAGAGGATTTCACCACCTGGAGAGCAGGTCCTTGCTACAGGATCATTTCTTGCTGCACCAGATTGATGATCTCCAATTGACCTCCTCCAAGGCAGTACCTCGGATGCCAGACTGGAGTTGGTACTTGGCTACTATGTCCTTGAAGGTCTCATCTATATACCTCTCTGTCTGCCTGAGCGCCTCCAGGTCTGCCACTCTAGTCTCTAGACATCGGACTCGTTCTCTGAGAGACAGGAGCTCTTTGCATTGGATGCACACATACAACTTCTCACCGGCAGATAAAAAATCATATATGTGACACTTGATGCAAAAGATTGCGAGGCCCCTATCTTGCTGCTGGACTGCTGCCTTCATCTTAAATTTGTTCCGTTCCTAGTTTAGTTTTAGGTTGCTATGGATGTAGAATTGCGTATGATTAGGGTCCTTTAAATGTATTAGTATATTCACTATGGGGCGGATTTTCATACTCCGCGAATAGGCCTACTTTTGTTTGCGCTCCAGGCGCAAACAAAAGTACGCTGGATTTTAGTTAGATACGCGCGTATCTGCTAAAAACCTGGATCGGCGCGCGCAAGGCTATCGATTTTGTATAGCCGGCGCGCGCCAAGCCGCGCAGCCTACCCCCGTTCCCTCCCCTTCCCCTCCCTTCCCCTACCTAACCCACCCACCCGGCCCTGTCTAAGCCCCCACCTTACCTTTGTTGGAGGATTTACGCCTCCTGGAGGGAGGCGTAAATCCCCGCGTGCCAGCGGGCCTCTTGCGCGCCGGGCCGCGACCTGGGGGCGGGTATGGAGGGCGCGGCCATGCCCCCGGACCGCCCCGGGCTGTAGCCACGCCCCCGTACCCGCCCCCAAAACGCTGCCGACACGCCCTGAAAACGCCGCGACGACTGGGACAGCCCCCCGACACGCCCCCGACACGCCCCCCTCGGAGAACCCCGGGACTTACGCGAGTCCCGGGGCTCTGCGCGCGCCGTAGGCCTATGTAAAATAGGCTTACCGGCGCGCAGGGCCCTGCTCACCTAAATCCGCCAGGATTTGGGTGGATTTAGGCGAGCAGGGCTCTTAAAATCCGCCCCTATATATCTGGTAGTGACCTACAAGGGAATGATCAAACTCTTGATAAAGTGTGGGGAATTTCTGAGTTTAAGTTAAAAGGCTGATTTTTTTTTCTAAGTGTGAAAGTGACACCTGACAATAAATTAAAGGATGAGCTGGGGTGGTTGGGAGAGGGATGGGAAGGTTGGGAAAAACAAGCACACAAACTTCTGTTTGTTGCCTGACTCTCTGACTACCTATTTAAAAAGAACACACAAACTTCTGTTTGTTATCTTTCTGACTACCTATTTAAAACAAAACACATGAACACACTAAATAATATACCCGAATAGTTTACTTCTCCTTAATACTTTTAAGTTTTAAAAAATTCTCCAAGCAGTACCTACTGATTCTTTCCAGCCACCAGCAAGGTGATCCTCTCCTCTCAGTGCTTCCACTGGGCCTTGGTGTGAACCAGATCACGTATTTATGTGCAATTCTCTGTTTAATGACCTGAAATGCTCATGCCCCACTCAGACTATGCCCACACTCAGCTCCTTTTCAAAAACTTCCAAGATATGTGTGCTGCGGCATTTATGGGCATATACGGGCAGCTTTTAAAATTTGCGTGGCGCACGTGAGTCCAGCATATTCATGCATCCCCTAATTAATGTGGACACTGGGCTTTTAAAATTCACCTTTAAGGCTCTAAAAAAGAACCAAATGTATAATCATAGGCAAAGTATAAAAAGGAAAAGAGGAATAAACAAAATCATCATCCTTTATTAATGAATGATAATCAGAAATCATTTAGATGTTCTATGATTGTACTTTTTATTCTATAGCTTTACATTTCCTTGACATTTAAACATTCTGAAGCATGTATTTCCTTTTTTCTGGTCCTAATTGCTACTAGATTTTCTCTTTTGACCTGTTGCCTCTCTTTCTTCCTTGCCAATTATCTACTAATATGTCCAGACCTAGATTTATATATAGCAATATAAGTAACTGCCTAGGGCACCGAATTTTGAAGGCGCCAATGACTGGGCTGAAAAGGAGCCTTCTCCAACTGGCTCTAGGGCACGGGTGCTACTTGAAAAGGGAATGACTGTGGCTGCTCCTTCCTCTGATCTTCAGGATGAAAAACTGTCCACCCTCCATTCTTTTATTAATGCCCATGGGCACCAAATTTTTAAACTTGGTACTTCTCTACAAGAAACCGTGGAGTCGGGATCCAGTTGTGCTTATTATATTTTATTTCTTCTTACCACCAAAGCCATTGATCATAACGTCCTTATGCTGTTGCATCTCATTATACCAAATTTTGCCCGTATATTACCAGTGATGTAATATTTTGTCAAAGCATTTAGGCCAGATTTAAACACTTGGCAATGGTATTTCAAAAATTGTGGAACACCAGGAGGGGTAGTTTATGTGCACAAATTTGAAATAGCACACTTGGAGGGCAATTTTCAAAATCATGTGTGCAGGGAAATAGCGATTTACCCGGGTACACTGGCCTGCCTGAAAACTGTCCTCATCTACCAGGCTAAAACATTTAGCCAGTATAACAGAAATATTTCCTGGGGTTGTGTTTAGGTCAGGGAAGGAGAGTAGCAGATGAACTTAACATTTTCAAAATTGCACATTTTACCCCACTCCCTTGGCCTCACACACACAAATAGTGGGTGTAAAGCATGGAGGCTTTTAGTGAATGTACTCTTTTGGATAATAGAAGAACTAGGGGGCACTCCATGAAGTTAGCATGTGGCACATTTAAAACTAATCGGAGAAAGTTCTTTTTCACTCAACGCACAATTAAACTCTGGAATTTGTTGCCAGAGGATGTGGTTAGTGCAGTTAGTATAGCTGTGTTTAAAAAAGGATTGGATAAGTTCTTGGAGGAGAAGTCCATTACCTGCTATTAATTATGTTGACAGAAAAATCCCACTGCTATTACTAGCAATAGTAATAAGGGATAGACTTAGTTTTTGGGTACTTGCCAGGTTCTTATGGCCTGGATTGGCCACTGTTGGAAACAGGAAGCTGGGCTTGATGGACCCTTGGTCTGACTCCGTATGGCATGTTCTTATGTACTTTATGCTAGATTCTTTTCAAAAGGAAACTAACTGGGTAGATCCTCTTTAAAAATTATCTGCAAGTGCAAACACTGTAAGCACTCATATACTTCGCTGCTGTCAGGGTGAGTTAAATACTGTCCCCATTTTACCCAAGAATTAAAATTCCTGTAACTAGGGACTGACTTGGTAGCTCAGCAGAGGTGCCATGAGGAAGGACCTAGTGTTACGCGCCCCACCAGCGGTCGTCCCTCGCATGGGACCGCTCACCTTCAGGGTCACACAGCGGGACCCGGTCCAGTCTCCCTCATGGCCCTCGCAAGTCCGGCTAGGCCCCGGCGTCTTGCGGTGGCGGTCTCTGGGCCTTCAGTTGCGCGCCGGGCCTCACGCCAGGCCTTGGCGTCTCAACAGCTAGCCATGACCCTATGTGCGTGTGGACCAGCCGCCCTGATGTAGGTTCCAGGGCGGGGCCTAGTTCCGCGGTGCACCCTGATTGAACTCATGTTATAAGGAAGTTCCTGGCCTCACTTCCTTCCCTTGGCATGTGGTGCAATGCCTAAGGTGAAGAGATCTTGATCTCAAGGTTGTGGGTTCAAGTCCCACTCTTGGCGCTTCCTAGAATTGATTCTTCATTCGTGGGTCCCAGCCCACACATCCTTAATTCCAGAAACACTCTGTTCCAGGCTTGTAGGTTCAAGCTCCCATTTCATGAATTCCAAGAGCATCTAAATGTTGGGTTGGTTTGTTCCTGAGATTGTCCTTGCTTGTGTTCCTGCTTGCTTGTTCCTAGTCTTGTTCCAGTTCCAGACCTGCTTGTTTGTCTCCCTGGTCTTACCTGGACTGACTTTCTGGTAAAGACCTCAGCTTGTTCCTGATCTGCCTGCCAAAGACCTCAGGCTGCTCTTTGACCTTGTCTGACCTCTGGATCTTGACCCTTGCTTTGTTGACCACTCCTCGGACTGATTCTTGGACTTTGACCCTGCTTGCTTGATTAAGGCTCTGTCCTTAGCCTTGTCCTCGCCAATTCCATTTGGTTCACTCTCCTCCAACCTGTTTCCAGCTTCAAACCCAATAGCACTCTCCCAGTGTCTGTGAGCACGCTTGACTCTCCTGCAAGGCCCAATTAAGTCTCAGCAGCCTGGGTCCCTACAGGCTCCTCTGGGGGGGGGGGGGGGGGGGGGAAGGACCTTGGGCTTCCAGTGGTGAAGATCTACACTGCCCCTGTGGCCAGTCCCCGTACTGCCACAGGACAGGTGTCCACCCCTGAGTGCAACACCTAGGAGTTATTCCCAGTACAGGTTTTTGGCCTCTCTGTCCAGGCAGGGCTTGGGATGCTGTGGAAGCTGCTTTCACAGACTTTTGGGGATAGAGAATGGAAGGAGTCATGGAAGAATTTGGGGCCAGAGACTGCAAGGTCCTGGAAGGAGCCCCAGTGCATTGTAGCTGGCTAAGCTGTGGCTGCATACAGTAGCACAACTATACGTTGAGAGGAAAACTACTTTACTGTAGCTATTAATGTTAGTAACAATTGCTGTCCTCCTCTTGGTCTTGTTACTGCTGCCTCTGTACAATATTAAAGTTAAGCACCATCTGAAATCTCTAGAGTTTTTTTTTTCTTTTTACCATGCAGTGAAAAATTAGGATGCAAAAGGTAATTACAAGAATGTTGTACTTGGACCTAGAATAGAGGAGTAGCCTAATGGTTAGAGCAGTGGGCTAAGAATGAGGGAAGTTATGGTTCAGAGCCATAGACTTCAAATAGGGTCCCGTTTGTTACATTTTAGTCATTTAGTTCAAATGAACGTGCAGTTCTACTAAGTGAAATAGAGGAGGTCCATATTTAAATATACACTGAGCTGGTAAGTTATCAGATATTCAGTGGCATTTATCCAGCTAAATGTACCACTGAATATATCCAGATAAATGTATCCAGGTAACTTTAGGCCTGCTATTTACCCATCTAGACTTACCTGAGTAACTTCGTCCAGGCAAGGCTGCATGTTAAAGCTGAGCAGGACTGAATATCAAAGTGGGAATGTCCCCAGCATTGCCTCTTTTATCCAGGTACATTTTATGCATATAACAATTTAGCTAGACAAAATTTAGCAAGGAACAAGGGGAACATTTCAATCCTCAAGGTTTATCTGATTAACTCCAAAAGATAACTGGACAAATCCCTTGAATATTGACCTTTATGAAGCTGATAGCCAGAGAGCAAGTGAGTTATCTGAGTAAAGTTAACTGGATAAAAGTACTAGGATATTCATTAGAATATTACGGTAGTCAATTATACATTCTGGTGAATATACCCAGATAAAGTACAAGTTATCTGAATAATCTTGGGCGTGACCAGACTTACCTGGATAACACACTCAGATAATACTGACACCATGATCCGACCCGGAAGCCGGGTCCTGACACTGGGGCCTAGTCCGGGACCATGCCTTGCTGTCCAGGTCTGGGAGCTCCATGGTCTGTCGTCTTCTTTCTTTGGCTCTTTAATGCCAAATGATTGCATCCACTTGCTTCATGCCAGAGTTAATTAACTCCTTCATGTTCACCCCAAAGGATGGCGCCATTTTGATGTAAGGCATTGTAAAGCATTTCATACAAGTTCCTTTATAACACTGTGGTGAATTCCATCAGATCCCAGTGATTTCTTACTGTTCAGTTTGTCAGTTTGCTCTAGAACCTCTTTAAGATTCACATTGTTTCTAGAATTAGTGTGAATATGTTCCCAGTATCTTCCATAGTAAATACAAAACCATATTATTTCCCATGCTTATGCTAAAACTTCTTTTTTACATATGATATCTTTAATTTCCATATGCATAAACACTAATTTTAACACATATATGCTAATGTCTTCTGACCTCTTTTTGGCATACATGCTAATCCATTACTATTTTTAGCATGTAAGAAATGGTGTAAACAATCATACTGACTTCTATTGCATAATCTCCTATATGCAGTAATGTTGTGCCTCGATTTTGTAAAATTTCTAAAAAAAATACTAAGATGAATTTTAAGACCTGCGCACAGTAGCACATGTGCGCCTGTTTGCCGGCTCACACACATGGACAGTGATTTTATAACATACATATATATATATGTGCACCTGTTATAAAATCAGTTCTACATGCGTACATGTGCACATGATTTTACATTGATACACGCATGTGTGTACAAATGTCACCTCGATTGTGTAATGGGGGGATTTTAGTAGATACGTACACCAACGCAATTACCTGTTTCCCAGTGTATTCCCAGTTTACCCCAATAAAGGAGAAAACTTTATAAACCCCCTAATAATTTGCTTCCTTTTACCCTATTAACCCCATCCCTTAAAAACCCTACTAACTAGCCTAGTTTTTTTTTTTTTGCTTCATGACTTACATGCGGTCTATAGCAGAAGTAAAATTATGCCAATAGGGACCCTGGCATGTGCTGGTATGCATAAATATTATGCGTTGATTTCATTCATATTCCGTAAATACCCATGCACCAACCAGACCACACCATGCTCCACCCAGCTTATGAAAAAAATGTTACTCACATACCGGGAGATATGTGTGTACTCGGGTACCTCTTAAAATACGTGTGGCGCATGCCGGGATGATATATGCATGGATTTCCCGGCTTTGGCATGTTTAGGGCTTTTAAAATTCATCTGTATATATATAATCATGGAAAGATCTTAAAATAAATGACAACAAATAACATGATTTCTGACAAGTTTTGTCAAAATTTTATTGTTTATTTTTGACTGTAGAGAAATATATTGGTCTAAACTTATTTGACTTTATTTTTTGAGTCTAACTTTCACTTCTAGAAATTAAAAAACAAGCACCTCTACCCAGAAAAGTCCTATCTACACACAAAAGAAACATACACAATCAGGCGGATTTTCAAAGCCCTGCTTGCGTAAATCCGCCCGGATTTACGCAAGCAGGGCCTTGCGCGCCGGCGCGCCTATTTTCCATAGGCCGCCGGTGCGCGCAGAACCCCGGGACGCGCGTAGGTCCCGGGGTTTTCGGAAGGGGGCGTGTCGGGGGCGTGTCGGGGGCGGTACCCGATGACGCGGCGTTTTGGGGGCGGGGCGGGGCATTTTGGGGGCGGGACCGGGGGCGTGGAGCCCTCCCGGGGGCGTGGTCCAGGCCTTCGGACCAGCCCCCGGGTCGGAGCACGGCGCGCCAGCAGGCCGCTGGCGCGCGTGGATTTACGTCTCCCTCTGGGAGGCGTAAATCCATGGATAAAGGTAGGGGGGAGTTTAGATAGGGCCGGGGGGGTGGGTTAGGTAGAGGAAGGGAGGGGAAGGTGAGGGGAGGGCGAAAGAGCGTTCCCTCCGAGGCCGCTCCAATTTCGGAGCGGCCTCGGAGGGAACGGAGGCAGGCTGCGTGGCTCGGCGCATGCCGATCCAGGATTTTAGAAGATACACGCGGCTATGCGCATATCTTATAAAATCCAGCATACTTTTGTTTGCGCCTGCTGCGCAAACAAAAGTACACGATCACGCAGTTTTTAAAAATCTACCCCAATGGTTTTAAACATAGCAGAGACCAACTAATACATTCTGATATTCCAAAATAAAAAAATCTTACACAAGCACAGCTATGATTTACTGTTCACAAGTGTTTCTTATTAGGTCTTACCCCTTCAGTAATACTATTAAAAGCCTTTTATATGCATAGCACAATCTACAAAGCTGACAGCCTTAAAGACTATTAGGTCTCAAATCAAATCAATCCTTTTCAAATCCAGTATTGACATTTTGCTGTTCAAACCACACTCCCTTGGGGAGAATCTTTGTCACCTAGGCTTTCATTTGTGGTCCACATTTAGATGCAGCATTACGTTAGTCAGTTAGTCAAAAAACATGGGTAGCCATAGTTTTACTGATTGCCTCTGGACACAGACCATGCTTTACCTACCCATACCGTTTTTTCCAAGTGCCACTGTCAAGTGGTAAACAAATGATGAATTCATCAACATAAAGACAAGATTGGAGAATTAATTAACAGAATGTTAAGTGAATACTTAACCAGTTTGCTCCCCTTCTCCCTATCCATGTATTGCACTGTTACATGTACTATTAGAATATATTGTTTTTAAAATCCTTTAGAGGTGTGCATTTGTTTAAAATGCATTGAATGGGAACATTTTTACTTCATTTGTGGACCCCAGAATGAATAGAGAGTGCCCATGAATTAAACAAAGATGTTAGCTTCATCTGTTTAGACTTTCCATTCCTGTCTATGGCCCGGTGAAAAGTGCTGCAATGAGACAAGTAAAGCAACCAAGAAATTACTGAGTGAGGTAGAAGGCAGGACAGAGCCAAGGCAGGAGAATAGGACAATCAAGGTGAAGCTGCTTTGTTCTTGATGGGGGGTGTTGGGTGATCTTCTTGGTGTTTGGGTAATTGCCAGGTTCTTGTGGCTTCGTTTGGCCTCTGTTGGAAACAGGATGCTGGGCTTGATGGACCCTTGGTCTGACCCAGTATGGCAATTTCTTATGTTCTTATGTTGGGAGTCTTGCTACCACTCAGCCTTGCTGCCACACCCCAGACTCTACACATTAGGAGTCTTGATGCCACTCTCCCTTTCTGCTCTACCCATTATGCTACTCCTTGCCAGTCTTGCTACCACTCAGCCTTGCTGCCACACCCCAGACTCTACACATTAGGAGTCTTGATGCCACTCTCCCTTTCTGCTCTACCCATTATGCTACTCCTTGCCAGTCTTGCTGCCACTCTTTTCTGCCATGCCTCTTATGCTACACTTTGTGGGTCATCCTACCATATCTCAGATGTACCATCTTGGGACTCTTGCAAACATTCAGCCTTGCTGTCATACCTCATACTCTATACCTTGGGCATCTTGTTATCCTTATGCCTTTCTGCCCTGCTCCTGACTCTACATCTTGAGGGTCCTGCTGCCACTCTGCCTTGCTGTCCCTGATACTATACCTTGGGGATCTTGCTGCCATTCTTACTTGCTGCTATACCCATTAGGCTACATGTTGGTAGTCTTGCCACCACTCTGCCTTGCTGCTATACCCGTTATATTACACCTTGGGGATCTTTATGACACATCTCCTTGCTGCCAAATCACAGACTCTACACCTTGGGGTGTTCTTGCCATTTTGGGTGGCTGCTTTGCACCTCTCATGGTGTTTTGGGGTCTCCATGCCACTATTTGACACTCTGCCAGTGTATGGGACTTTATTCTGCACTTTTGCTGCTTTGTTCCCCCTTCATGGTACATTAGGATGTCCGTGCCATTCTTTGCGCCACTTTGCCCCTTTTCTGCTGCTTTTGGTGGGTTCATATCACTGTTTTTGGTACTTTCTTTTGAAGCGTTGAGATGTTCTTGACATTCCCTCTATCGCTATACTCAAGCCACTGCTAGTGCCCTTTTTCCCTTTATGGTGTTTTAGGATATTCAAGCCACATTTGATGTAATTTTTCCATAGACTAGGTGCCTGAGAGTTCTATTTTCCCTTCTGATGTTGCGTCCCCACAAATTTCAAATTGTTTTAAAAACTTAATTTTTTGAAGTTCAAAATAGGCTGATTTTCTTCCCCCATTGACGTTAATGGGAAACAAATGAAACAAATAAACAATTTTTTTTTCATTTGAAACTAATGAAACAAATGAAGTGACCTACAAAACAAATGAAAGAACCAAAACACAAATTTTGCCTCTACACATCCCTAAAATACTTTGCTGCTCCTTGATTTTCAGAGAAAGCAGTCTTCATAACATGACCCTAAAATTAATATTCTTTTTTAAATGAAATAGTATTTATAATTATACTGAAGGGACCTCAAATAACCAAGATCCAATTTCCTTAAGGTGTATTCCCTGGAAATGATAATTTGTGTGTCAGTTCATTTTTCTTCTCTTCTCAGCTAAACAGAAAAGTTCCTATGGCAGAATAAAAACAGGAGTGCAGCAACAATTAGAGATGTGAATCGGAACTGGAATCGGTTCGGATTCTGGTTTGGATTCACATCGTGGTTTTTTTTTCGTCCGGCCCGATCGCGGTTTTGTTTATCTGCTGCGCCCAAGCCAATAAACAAAAAACCCACCCTGACCCTTTAAAATGAATCCCTTAGCTTCCCCCACCCTCCCAACACCCCCAAAAACATTTTACAAGTACCTGGTGGTCCAGTGGGGGTCCCGGGAGTGATCTCCCGCTCTCGGGCCGTCGGCTACCACTAATAAAAATGGCGCTGATGGCCTTTGCCCTTACCATGTGACAGGGTATCTGTGCCATTGGCCGACACCTGTCACATGGAGGGAGCACTGGATGGCCGGCGCCATCTTTAAAAATGGTGCGGGCCATCCAGTGCTCCTACCATGTGACAGGGGCTGGCCAATGGCACGGATACCCTGTCACATGGTAAGGGCAAAGGGCCATCGGTGCCATTTTGATTAGTGGCAGCCGACGGCCCGGGAGCGGGAGATCGCTCCCGGGACCCCCACTGGAGCACCAGGTACCTGTAAAATGTTTTTCGGGGGGTTGGGAGGGTGGGGGAAGCTAAGGGATTAGTTTTAAAGAGTCAGGGTGGGTTTAGGGGTTATTTTTGTGTGCCATTTTTCCCGCCCTCCCCCAAAAAGATAAGAGAACCCCCACAAACAATATCATGGGGTTTTCCTATTGTTTTGGGGGAGCCCCCGATTTCTGACGATTTTGAAAATATCGATAATATTTTCAATCGTCCGAAGCCCGATTCACATCCCTAGCAACAATTACTTCTCCATCTGCCTTTGGATACAGAAAAATGGTAACAGGAAAGTACTTCCAGCAGAGCCACTCTCTGGGGGAGGGGTGGAGAGATGGATGACTGTCCTGGGCTTTACACCTCCATGGTGTTGCACTGGAGATGGACCCTTGGCCTGGCACAGGATTGGTGCAGCCCCCTGAGGGTTCCCAGAGGGCGCCTGCTGCCAGGAGGCGGAGCACACAAGGAAATAGAGGCTAGCTGGAGCTTCACCAATAACAGTCCGGGGCTTTCGCGGGTTGAGCCCTTGGGTACCCAGACTGCCTGGGCTTAGGTGGGCCTCGGAGGATCTCCCGGAGAGATAGCAGAGAGGTGTGCCCACCAAGAGCAAGGGTGCGTGGCTATTGGATAACAGTTGAGCTAGACAGGAACAGATGTTACCGGAGACCACTGGAACAGAGCAGGAACTGCAGATCCTCCGGTCAGGATAGGCAGGGCCTAGTGGTCTAGGTGATAGAAGGCCATGGATGATGTCAGAGCAGGCAGTACTGGTGGCCATGGGAGTAGCAAAGAGATTGTCCCTGTGGAGTGCAAGGGTCAAAGGCAGGGTATCCATCTGAAAGTGATCAGCCAAAGCAAATGTCAGTTCCAGGTATCAGTCCAAGTGAGGTCAGTAGCAGGCAGAGGTCAGTTCCAGGCAGAGGTCCAAACATGGTCAGAGGCAAGCAGAGGTCAATATCGTGAGTCAGTCCAAGCATAGTCAGAGGCAAGCCAAGGTCAGTACTGAGCATCAGTCTGAAGGGTACTACCTGGGAAGCGGAACAGCAACAGGAATGGATGCTGGAGCACAGAAGGACCATGGGAACACAGGAACGCAGGAATGCAGGAGCACTGGAAGACACAGGAATACAGGAATGTAGGAACACTGGAACAAGCAAGGAACAAGGAATGCAGTAACACAGGATGGCAACTAGCTTTTCAAAGATGAGATGACCCGTTTGCCAAGGCGAGGTTCTGGGGCAAGAACCTCACCTTAAATAGTGAGTTCAGGTGACGTCATCAGGCGGTGTCCGGCCCGAGGTTCCCAACAGGAGCTCTGCTGTGAGGCCTGTGAGGGAGATGGCATTCGGAGGATTTGCCAGGGATGCTGCGAGCTGGCTGCAGACACAAGGGTGGAGCGCCTAGAGCTGGAGGAAGGGAGTGTGAGGTGAGCAGGCCCGGTTACGGCACCAGCGCGGCTGGGACGTGCAACACATGGCAGTTTTATCACCAACACTCTAATTTCTGTATTCCAGGGCCACACTGCAGTTGATTTGCCCTAGGCTCTGCACCATCCTAAGGTCAGTCTTGACCGTCAGTCATGCTAGCACCTAAATCTGCCCTTCTGACATGTTTTAAAAAGTTAGCCTTGTATTGTGAGAAATGAAAACAGAAAAGATCCTTCTAGAATAGTTTCTGGTAATAGGTGGAATACAAATTCCGTAAATAAAAAAACCAAAGCAATAAATAAATAACAAAATTAAATAAATAAATAAATAAATAAATAAATAAATAAATAAATAGACAGATGTTATAGGTGGGAGATGTACCTGCTTAATCTTCTAATAAAGAAGAATATGGAGGAAAGGGGAAAAGAAGATAGGGATATGCAGGGAAAATGTATTTATTTATTTAAAATTTTTGTATACCGACATTCGTTAAGCAAACATCACATCGGTTTCCATGTAACATAAAACTGGCCAACAGGGCTTTACAATGAAACTGATAAGGGAACTGGGAGGTGGTAAGAATGGGGAAACAAAATGGGAAATACTGTACAAAAGTATAAGCGTAATAACATGATTAGATATAAGCAATAAAAATTATATACAAGTATTATATACAAGTAAATTGTTTACAATGAGAAAGTTCTGGGTTTGGGGGGAGAGGAGAGGAGCAGGGGAGGGGTTTGGAGAGAATGAGTAACAAGCAGGGGGGTTCATGTGTAGGCTCGTGTGAAAAGCCAAGTCTTGATTTTGTCTAAATTTTTTGGGGCAGGTTTCATGGCGTAGATGGGTGGGGATAGAGTTCCATAGGGAGGGTCCAGCTAGGGAAAGCGCACGTTGTTTGGTGGTTGTTAGGTGGTAGAGTTTAGGAGATGGCGTATGAATATATGCTGTGTAGGGTGTTCTGGTGGGTCTGGAGGGGAAACGGATGTGTAGACTGTCTGAGAACCAGAGCATGTCAGGATTGGGGACGGCTTTATGTATGAGGGTGAGGGTTTTAAACTGGATTCTGGCAGTGATGGGAAGCCAATGTAGTTGTTTGAGGACAGGTGTGATGTGTTCTTTTCTGCGGGAGCCGGTTAATATACGTGCAGCTGCGTTTTGCAGTAGTTGAAGGGGGGCAAGGCTGTTTTTCGGGAGACCTAGGAGCAAAGCGTTTGAGTAGTCTATTTTGGATAAAATAAGGGCTTGTAGGGCGGTTCTGAAGTCATTAAAGTGCAAGAGGGGTTTAAGTTTTTTGAGGGTGTGAAGTTTGTAATAGCAGTCTTTGATGGTGGATGAGATAAATTTCTGTAGGCTGAATTGGGGGTCAAGTGTGACACCTAGGTCTCTAACAGTTTGGGAGAAAGTGGGTAGAGAGGGGGGAGAATTGGTTGTAAGTGTAGGTAATGAATTGATGGATTGGGGAGAGATGATCATGAGTTCTGTTTTGTTGGGGTTTAGGGCTAGGTTGAGCTGAGTGAGGAGACAGTTGATGGATGTGAGGGCGCTGTCCCATCTTTTGTTTTCATTTATCGGTTCGTTTTCGGGAGGATTTTTCCCCACAAATTTTAATTCATGGATTGCTTGACTCATTTGATTCGTGTGAAAAAAAAAAATCCAAAAAATGAAAACTAAACCTCCCTCCGCCACTCCCTCTGGAAACATGCCAGTGCCAGGATCCCACTGGCCTCAGCTTACCCAGTCAGGCAAAGCTGGAGCCCGAACATAGGGCTAATGCTAATCTACAACAGATCATTCATTTGCCTTTCTACCTGAGGACTGGAAGGTAGTCAATGTAATGACCCAAGTACCTGCAGACCCATGAGCCTTATGTCAGTAAACTACTGGAAGTTTTCTAAGAACAAAATAAGTAATATAGAGATAAACATGGTTTAAAGGGGAAAAGCCAACATGGATTAATCAAAGGGAGGTTGTGCCTTACTAATTTATTAAACTTCCATGTTGGGGTTAGATTAGAGCACTTCAGCATTGTAGTTGTTACATTTTATGGGCATAATTAAAAAACTCAAAACATATTAATGAGATACTTTATACAGGGTGGCCCATGGAAACGTAGCCTGCCTCCAATGCACTGGTATTGGAGGCGGGCTACTTTTCCATGGACCACCCTGTATATGGACTTATTATAGACTGATTATTATAACAATTGAATCACTGTTAGAAAAATTTAGCAGTTGGCTCTTTATATGCTGGTCCTCAGTCTTTATGAATTTTGTTTAAAAGCATTGATTAGTAATACTGGAAAAGTGTGTTTTATGTGGGATTAAGGTTCCTTCCAGGTTGTTTTAGTATTATATTTTGTGCGTGTATTACTCTGATCTGTAACCGTTCACTGGCAGCCTTCACTTCAGGCGAGCCCAAACCCTGGAATAACAGTTACCTAGGAATGATCGTTCCAATATTGCCTAATTTATTCAACAAAATGTACGTTCTCTTCAACAATTCAAAATCCACAGGTTTCTACAGTAAAATTTCAAATAGACAATAGCAAAGGGATATTGCAGCAAAATAAACTCCTTCGCATAAAAAATTAATTCCTGGAAAAGCCCAGCACAGTTCATTTTTAGCAAGATCATTCACTTACGCGGTTCTTGCTATTGAGATGAGATAAATGATGAGACTTCTATGAAGCATGCCTTTCCTTCTTTCTTTCATTCCCATGATTCCACCAGTGGCTATTCCAAAAAGAAAATGGCCTTAGAGCATAAAGGCAAATTTTAAAAGCCCTACGTGAGCCAAAGCTGGGAGATATTCGAGTATCTTGGGCCTGCGTGTGCTGCGTGGATTTTAAAAAACGCCTGAGTTTCAATGTATCTCCCGGTATGTGCGAAATGGCAAAGGCAAAAAGGGGCAGGCACATGGGCAGGCTCTGATCAGGGCATGGGTGGGTCATGGATGGTCCAGGTATGTCATATGAAATGTGCACATGAAGTATTTATGCACACAAGCATGCACCAAGGTCCCCTACCAAGGAACTTTACTTTTGCTATGGATGTCGTGTAAGTAATGAAACAAAATAATGCGTCTAGATAGTGGAGTTTTAAGGGTTGGGGCTAAAAGGGTAAAAGAGAGGCATATTAACTAGGAGGGATAGAAAGTCTTATCCTTTACCCCATTCAACTGGGAATCAACTGGGGAAACTGGTAATTGCGATAAAGTGGAATCTAATAAAATCCTCCCACTTACGTGGTAGAGCTAAATTTGTGCACAAATGCGCGTGTCCATATACAATTGCACATACATACATGTAGGTTCATACAGCTGATTTTATATCATACATGCACCTACACAAGTATGTTATAAATTGGCCTCATCCCTGGCTGCGTGCCGGCATAAGCGCATATACGCGCGCCTGCGAGACTGTTTCAAAGTTATTGTCCCTGTATGTGATTTACTCCTTCCGTGGAAAAGGAAAATTCACTCGCTAATGCAGCAGCAGACAACAGAAAAAAACTTGCAAAGCCAAAAGAGCTCTGTGTCCAAAATGGGAGAAGGGGCAAAGACAAAAGGCATACACACTGCACATCTTACCCTTTATACCCAGTAGATGTCACTACTGACATTATCAAGGCTTAAAGGCACAAACATCCTAATCCAACTGTACTGCATGAACAAACATAGGGGCGGATTTTCAGAGCCCTGCTCGCGTAAATCCGCCCAAAACCGGGCGGATTTACGCGAGCAGGGCCCTGCGCGCCGGGAAGCCTATTTTACATAGGCCTACCGGCGCGCGCAGAACCCCGGGACTCGCGTAAGTCCCGGGGTTTTCAGAGGGGGCGTGTCGGGGGGCGGGCCCGAACCGCGCGGCGTTTTTGGGGCGTGTCGGGAGCGTTCCGGGGGCGTGGCAACGGCCCGGGGGCGTGGCCGCGCCCTCCGGACCCGCCCCCAGGTCGCGTCCCGGCGCGCAGGAGGCCCGCTGACGCGCGGGGATTTACGCCTCCCTCCGGGAGGCGTAAATCCCCCGACAAAGGTAAGGGGGGGGTTTAGACAGGGCCGGGCAGGTGAGTTAGGTAGGGGAAGGGAGGGGAAGGTGAGGGGAGGGCAAAGGAAAGTTCCCTCCGAGGCCGCTCCGATTTCGGAGCGGCCTTGGAGGGAACGGGGGTAGGCTGCGCGGCTCGGCGCGCGCCGGCTATACGAAATCGATAGCCTTGCGCGCGCCGATCCAGGATTTTAGCGGATACGCGCGGCTCCGCGCGTATCTACTAAAATCCAGCGTACTTTTGTTTGCGCCTGGAGCGCAAACAAAAGTAGGCTATTCGCGCTCGTTTTAAAATCCGCCCCATAGGCTATTGTTCTCTAGGGGTATATATATTGGTATTTATTTATTTATTTGAAACATTTTTAGCCCATCCTTCCTACATCGAGGGCGGGTTCCAGTATAACATTCACAATATTGAAAACAAAACATTGGGATCTCACATACAATCCTAATGAAATCGACACATAATGAAAACATATTAAACATAAAAATTAATCACTTAAAGCAAGTTTAAATAAAAAGTTTTTTAAGGCCTTTTTAAAAAAAAACCTTTGATCTTTTAGGTTTCTCAATTCGTTTGGTAGCGAATTCCAGAAAATTGGACCTGCTATTGGCAATGCTCTTTCCCTTGTTTCATCAAGGCCTGCCAATTTACGGGAGGGAATGTCTATGAGATTCTGGTTAGCTGAGCGGAGTGATCTCGCCGGGGAATGTATTTTCATGATGGCGTTTATCCATGGTGATTATATTATTAATAAGGGAGTGAGCAATTGAAGTAAGTTTATATTGAATACAGAATGTTATTGGTAACCAGTGAAGTTGCTGTAATACTGGCGTAATGTGCTCATGAATTGGTGTGCCAGTCAATAAATGGGGTTAAGGTCCTTTATGTGTATAGACATAAGGATCACATTGTTAGGCTAGAGTTACATCAATTTCTACTATTCTAGAAAAAAATCGGAATTTTATGACAAATTATATATTTACAATACAATACTATGAAAATATCAATGTGTAATGAACTTGTATATCACTCAATTGTCAAACAGCCGCATAATCAAACACCTATAGGTGATGGGACAGTTTCACTTGTGGATTTCCCCATTTTTTATTTTTTATTTCTAATGTGAAAACTTGAACATTGTGATATTTTTGCATACTTTGTTACATGGAATAATATTTTAATAATGGATTGAATGGATGTTATTTGTAGTGAATGAGATTGGTTTTGAGTGGCTTGATGTTTTTATGTTTGTAATGCTGAATTATGCTGGTTCTATATAATGTTAGCTGTATAAAAACTAGTAACTTTGTTTATAGATAACATCAGCGACTATTGTCAATTATTTTTCTTTGATATTGAATAAAAACTTTTTTGTATATTGTAAATTAAAGGGCAGATTTTAAATGTCCGGTGTGTGTAAATCCCAGCCTTTACGCGTGTGGCTCGGCCTTACGTGCCCCGGGCAAATCTTCCAAGAGGCCCGGCCACACGCGTAAAGGCCAGGACGCGCTCACGTGCTGGGCTTCTTGGAAGAGGTGGGCCAGAGGGTGTGTTTGGGCAGGGAGGAGTGGGGCGGGGGCAGGCCGGGACAGCACCATTGTTCACTGTCCAGGAGCCTTGCGTACCGGCCAGCTGCCAGCGTGCAAATTACTTCAGGTTGGGCCCTGAAGTAACTTCAAAAATAAAAGGTTAATACATTTTTAAATGGTTTTTAGAGGGTGGGGAGGATAGGGGAAGTCCGCTCCTAAATTGGAGCAGACTGGGAGGGAGCTGGGGAAGGCCCCGATTTGTCAACGCGCGAATGTGGACAAAATTGACCCCCACCCCCCCCTTGCATGTGCCGCTGCTGATTTTATAACATGCTCGCACTGGCACGCGCATGTTATAAAATTGTGTGGCCAGGTGTGCGTGCCAGGTAGATTGTACACATGGACGCACATGCGCATTTTTTAGAAATCTACCCCAATATGTTAAAGCCTGAGCATTGCCTAAAAAAGGTGGAATTCATTTCTTGGCTTTATTTCCCAATACATTTTATCTCATGAAAATCTGCTTAGCCATAGGGGTAGACTTTTAAATAGCTTCTGTGTGACAGTGATCAAAATCGAAATTCCATTTTCTAATAGTGCAAAAAATCTATTTAGTGTTCTTGCAATTTGAGGATCCTGGTAGGCATTTGATCTTTTTGTTTTCTTCCAAATGCATTCCAAAATTAAGGCCCAGCAGAAGGAGTTTTATTTTGCTAGTATCTTTTTGTGTGCAGAGAGTGCATTTTTCAACTCTGAAGTATGATATGATTCCAAGGCTGTGAAGGCATTTTAATGAGCATATTTTGGGGCTGGAGTATCTCTGTCTTATAGTACGGAGACTATTGTAACTCATTTATTCCTAAGTTTTTTGGGTCCTTGGTGGGGGTATTCTTTACTTGAGCAAGTAGCGATTTTCCTTGCTTCTTGAAGCATGGAAACATTGTTTCCTGCATCATGCATTTAGTGTCTTCTTTTTCTGTTTGGTTCTGTCTCCACCTGCTGGCAGAGAGGACATCCCTGCATTCTTGAACAGTATTGCACATAATTAGTTTGGATCATTTGATTTACTGATATTCTAATTCAAATATCAGAGTTAAAAAATCAGCATCCAAGCAAAAAAAAAAAATAAAGCTCACTCTCGATCTAACAGAGATTAATTCCTCCTAGAATCTCATCTCAAAGAGAGGAAGCTAGTTGTTGAAAACAAAAAATTGTAGCTGTCAAAGGCATAGATACTAGGGATGTGCAAAGCCCAAACCTTTTGGTTCAGGATTCGTTTTCGGCACACTGCAGGAAATTTTGTATTTCCCGCGGTTCGGGCCTTTGAAATTCGGGGACCCAAATTTCAGGTTAGTGCTCACTAACTCCCGTTAGTGCACACTAACACCCGTTAGTGCACACTAACATTTTAACGTCCCTGAACCAGGACGAATTAGGCAATTTCATTGAAATTCCCTATTTCATCCTAAACGAATGTACATCCCTGGTACCTTAAATTAGTTAAAAAAAAATTTAGACTAACATAACAGAATAGTAAGATGAAATTATATCTGTGGAAGAAGCCTCAATAGTCCTTAAAGTTTACATTTAAAATATTTTTTTAAAAATAGGCAAATAAAATGTCAGGAAAGTTTAATAAAAGTTTTGAGGATAATTTCCAAGTAACTCACCTGGTAAATAACAATTTTTCTTGAGTAAATTGGTATGTTTGAACATTGCCCATCTCTGCACAGCTGAACATATGCATAGACTTCCATTGCAGATGTGTTTTTTGCCAAGTTGACAAGAAGCATTCCTGAGGATGTGCTGGGACAGGAAAACACAGTGTGTACTATTTTGATTTCCAAATTTGCACGTTATTTTTCCCCTGCTTAGCTGTCTGCATAAATAGGCAGTGCAAAATGCTTGGGCAATTTTAGCCTGCTTATGTTAGGATGGCTAATTCTCAAAGGTAAATCACACAGATGATTTGACTTTGAAAAATAATTGTATTGTTCATGAAATAAAATATCTGCACACATTGTGGACAAACATGGGTTATTCAAAATTGCCCTGTTAGTAGAGCCAACTACTTTGGTTTACTTTTCGCTAAGAGCTCTAAAGTGTGCATGGGTTGATCATTACATTTTTTAAAATGTATATTCTTCTTTTATCATGTGTAATAAATAGAGCTATAGAGCTGAGCCAAATGCATTATTGTGCACCTTTTTTTTTCCCTTCAGGAATTGCATACAGTCTTCAAACAGCCATCTACTCGAAGCCTAACCTTTTCAGCCCTCTCAGCTGGGCTCAAATTAAAATATTGACAGAAACAATTTCTTTGGGTGTAATGGAAAGCGAAATGGTGAAGTTTCATAAGCTCGTGTTGTGCATGAAAATCCTTTTGTGCCCCTGCAATTTGTTTCTCATTTATTTAAAATCCGTGCAAAATAGATATCATAGCTCAGACTGATCAGATACCTGCTGATAAACATTAAAAACTGAAACAAAGAAACCAATGTACTAAGCTGTGCAGAGTTTTGCATAGTCTGCTTCCCACCTGAGAACAATTAAGAGGTACATGTATATTGCACTTGAACACAGTTTCCCCTTTTTAGATCGCAAAGTGGACTTTGTAGAAGAGGCATGCATGCAGTTTGCTATGTGTGAAATTTTATTTAAATGCATCATTAATGACGCATTTGCTTGATGCAAAATCTTGATGTGAAAACCTGCACATCTCTAAACTTCTTCAAAGGGCAGTTTTTGTAAAACTAATAGCTAAGCCTTTTACAAGTTGCCCATAAGAAAATTACATGCATAACTTTTCTACAGGTTCATTTGCATAGGAATCCTTGTAGAAAAAGTATACATGGAAAATCGTAACTTCTGCATGAAAAGCTGTGAACTTAGTATATTGGCCTCTATATTTGCCGTTAGCTATGGGGTATTAAGTAAAATCAGTATGAGGAACTGGAGAGGATAAATAGGTGTCATAAAGTGATCTAACCTTGGATGCTTAATCACAAACTTGAACTGAATCTAACGAAGGCAAAGGTGTTGTGTAAAATGAAAATAATATGAAAATAAACTTTTTTTTTACATCCACGCCCCTATCTTTTGTTGGCATGCTCAAGTGGCTCCCATACGGTCCTTAGAGTGCTTGTTTGCCAGTTCAAAAACTGACCGAGTGTCTCACAACCCATATTGCCCACTGCTACTCTGACAAGTCTGGAACATTAAACAGAAAAAATTATGATATTGGAGCACATATGTCTCCCCACACCCTCCTCACATACAAGTTTTCAGCAGGTGTCAATTGCTCTATCTTTGTAATGAAGGTGGACAGAACTGCCAGTGCTCTGCTAGTAGTGGCCCTAATCCTGGAAGAGTGGGTACTGAATAGGCTCTGATTGAAACAAGTGCTCCCCAAAAATATGTAAACATGGTTATTAACTAATATTGCATGAGGATAGCCCAGGAAACACAGGGACGGTAACGTTGAAACAGGCGAGTTTGCGCACATGTACACGCATTTGCCGGCTGCTTGCGTCCAGAGACACGCCCATTTTATAATATATGCGCGTATATGCACATTTTATAAAATAGTTCTTACGTGTGCCAACAATTTTAAATGAACACACGCCTATGCATGCAAATGCCACTTCTACTGCATAAGTGGGGGGATTTTATAAGGGGCATGCACCGACACCATAGGTAGTTTTCCCAGTTCGCCCAGTTAAGAGACAGGACTTACCAAACCCCCTAGTTTAATAGTCTCCCTTTCTACCCTTTTAGCATCAACCATTAAAATCCCACTGACTAACTTAGATTTTTTTTCTTTTCTTTTATTATTTACATGCCATCTATAGCAGTAGTAAAGTTACGCGGCAGGGGACCCCAGAGCGTGCCTGGCTGCGTACATATTTACGCGCACATCTCTTGGCCCTCCCACTACGCGCCCATGCCCACATCCCACCCCTTTTTTCCAAAACTTTTGACTTGTGCATGCAGCGGGAAATACTTGCATCGGACGGCTTTTAAAATCCACTTGGCGCAAGCCGGCCCAGCTTGTACGCATATCCCCCTGTTTTGGCGTGTACAGGGCTTTTAAAATTCGCCTTTAAATTGTTAGCTATGCACATATCACCTTTGTCTTATAAATGAATGCATCTTTACCTTTGAAAATTTCTTTATATCCGTGTGTTCTTCTCCTCTACAGCCTTCTCACAGGGATGGTAACTTTAAAATGAGCGTGAGTCCATGTATGTATATATATGTGGGTGCGAGCACATATGCACTAGAATTTTATATCGCCTGTGCGAGTGCGCACGCGTTGAATAATATATGCCTAGGACATGTATGTCTGCTCCTAATTTTAAGTAGTTACATGGGGAAACGTTATTTGTATATCTTCTTTAGGACTTGTCGGCTTTTACAAGCACAAGTGAGTACATTTTATAACCCGCTTGAAGGAATTTACCAGTTGTACCATTTAGTCCACCAGTTTGCCCAGTCTATATCTAGGTCATCCAGACCCCTCTGGTTCTTCTGCCTGCACTCCCCCCAGACTACCCAGACCCCCTCACCCAGGCATTTTTTGGCCGTAAAGAATTGTATTCTTACACCTGATAAAGAGCAGAAGTAAATATGTCCAGGTAATAGCCCTACGTGCGCTGCATTCGCAGATTATAAAGTCAGGATTTATGCATGCAAATGTTGCCCCCACACTGGAACACCCCTGATCCGCTTCAAATCTGCCCCTTTTTTACATGAGCAAAGTTATTCACGATCTGTTTTTTATGTGCGTGCGAGATATATAAAATAGTGAAGCACAATTAAGAGCTACTTGCGCGCACATCGCTTTTAAAATGTACATTTTAAGTCGTATGCATGCTTCTCCTCCTCCTCTTCATCGTTGGGACTTATAAGATGATCATGGAAACATAGAAATGACAGCAGAAAAAGACCAAATGGTCCATCCAGTCTGTCCAGTAAGCTTATGGTAATATCTGCTACGCCTTGTAGGTTACCCCATGCTTATCAGTTTCCCACACTGTAAAAGACGTCTCCTCCAAGAACTTATCCGAACTTTAGGGGGTTACCTCCAAGAACTTATCTGCTCCACCTTGTAGGTTACCCCATGCTTATCAGTTTCCCACATTGTAAAAGTCAGGACTCTCGGTTGCTGTCCAAATCCAGTTTTCCCTAACCCCTGCCTTGGAAGCAGAGAGCAATGATGGAGCCACATCAAAAGTATCAGGCTTAATGATTAAGAGTAATAAAAGGCGCCTCAGCAAGTTACCCCCATGTTTATTTGTTCCCCAAACCATAAACGTCGGGGCCCTCATTGCTTGCTGTCTGAATCTAATTCCCCTTTTCCCACTGCCATTGAAGCAGAGAGCAATGATGGCGTTGCATTAAACCTTGATACTGTTATTTATTTGTTAAGGGTAGCAACTGCCTCCCCAGCAAGTTACCCCCATTTACCCCCAATGTACTCTTTTCTTTAATTCCATCTAGCCTTTAAGGATCCACAGTGCTTATCCCGTGCCCCTTTGAAGCCCTTCACTGTTTTTGTCTTCACTACCTCCTCCGGAAGGGCATTCCAAGCATTAATCACCCTCTCCATGAAGAGCTAGGGTGGAGGAGTAGTATCCTAGTGGTTAGAGCAGAGGCTATGAACCGGGAGACCAGGGTTTGAATCCCACTGTTGCTCCTTGTGACCTTGGGCAAATCACTTTACCTCAGGTACAAAATTAGGCCTGGATTCATCATTCATTGATGAATCCAGCAAAAATGGGGGGGGTTTGCACTGAATAGCGCCACCGTGAAAGGTGGTGCTATTGGCAGCGATAATGTTAGTAAAATTATCCCTGCCAGCGAAGACACTGCCGAGTCCTCGCCACCCTGAATCGATTTTGCATGCTATCGCTTGTGAAAAGGGCCTTTTCACGTGCGATAAGTCTTTAAATTGTAAGCCCTCTGGGGATAGGGAAATACCTACAGTACCTGAATATAATCCACTTTGAAGCGATGAAAAAAAGTGTGAAAAGCAGAATATAAATAAATAAAAATAAATATTTCCTGACATTGGTTCTGAGTCATTCTCCTTAGAGTTTCATTTCATGACCTCTAGTTCTATTAATTTCTTTCCAATGGAAAAGATTTGTCAATTGTGCACAGAGGCGAATTGGCCTATCGGGGGATCGGGCATCCCCCAGTGGGCCGATCGCTCCAGTCATGTGGTCTGCCGTGCTCGGCCGAGACAGAGCCACGCTAGGCAGACCACGTGATGTGTCCTGGGCCAGCCTGGGCGGCGAATACCTGGGCCGGTCCGACATCGAGAATCCGCCGTTGATTGTGCATCATTAAAACCTTTCAGTTATCTTATGGTCTGTATCATATCTTCCTTGCACCTCCTCTCTTCCAGGGTATACATATCCTTCAGCCTCATAAGTCTTCCAATGCTGACCCCTCACTAATTTGGTTGCTCTTCCATGGACCACCTCTCTCCTGTCTATCTGTTTTGAGATATGGGGCACTGGTACTGAACGCAGTACTCCAGGGAAGGCCTCACCAAGAACCTGTAAAAGGGCATTATCACCTCTTTTTTCTTACTGGTTATTCCTCTCTCTATGCAGCCCAACATTCTTCTGGCTTTAGCTCTCGTCTGGTCAGATTGCTTCGCTGCCTTCAGATCACTAGACACTATCACAGCAAGGTCCCTCTCCCAGTCCGTGCGCATTAGTCTTTCACCGCCTATCACATACAGCACTTTTGGATTGCCGCTCCGCAGATGCATGACTCTGCATGACTCTGCACTACTTGGCATTGAATCCCAGTTTCCAAATCTTCGACCAATCTTCAAGCTTTCTTTCAATCACTTGCTCCTTCAGGCATGTCCACTCTTTTGCAGATCTTAGTATTATCCGCAATAGACAAACTTTACCATCTATCCCTTCCGCCAGGTCGCCCATAAAGATATTGAGCAGAACCGGTCCCAAAACTGATCCCTGTGGTACTCCTTTCTTCAGAGTAGGTTCCATTTACCATTATACTTTGTTTCCTGTCAGTCAACCAGTTTACAATCCATGCTACTACCTTGGCATCCACTCCCAAGCTTCTAATTTTGTTCACAGGTCTCCTATGAAGGACCATATCAAAAGCTTTACTTAAATCCAAGTAAATCACATCCAGCATTCTTCCCTGATCCAATGTTCTAGTCACCCAATCAAAAAAATCAATCAGATTTGTCTGACAGGACCTTCCCCTTGTGAATTCATGCTGCCTCAGGTTGAGCAACCCACTGGATTTTAGATAGTTCACTATCCTTTCCTTCAGCAGAGTCTCCATTCATTTTTTTACCAGTGAGGTGAGGGTAACTGGCCTGTAGTTTTTCAGCCTCCTCTCTGCTCCCACTCTTGTGAAATGGGACCACAACTGCTCTTCTCCAATATTGTGGCACCATTCCCATTACCAGAGATCTATTGAACAAGTCCTTCAGCAGAACCGCCAGCACATCTCTGAGCTCTCTCAGTTTCCTGGGGTGTATCTCATCTGGCCCCATGGCCTTGTCCATTCAGTTTTCCTAGCTCTTCCCATACATTCTCTTTTGTAAACTGAGTATCATCTATTCCACCCCTATCCACAGTCTTCTCAAGTAGTGATGGTCCTTCTCCAGGATCTTCTTTAGTGAACACCAGACTGAAGTATTTGTTTAATATTTCAGCCATTTCTTCATCTCTCTCCACACATTGATCTTTGTCACCTTTCAATTTCACTATACCACTTCGGACCTTCCTCCTTTCTCTGATATATCTGAAAAATGTTTTGTCACCTTGCTTTACCTCTTTGGAAATCCTTTCTTCTGCCTGACCTTTTGTTTTCTTGATTTGTTTCTTCATCTCCCACATTTTCACCAGATATTCTTCTCTGTGTTCCTCTGTTTGGGATCCTTTATATTTCTTGAATGCTGCTTTTTTTGCTTTCATTTTATCAGCCATGTCCTTTGAGAACTAGATCGGTTTCTTATTTCTTTTACTTTTGTTTACTTTTCTCACATATAGATTTGTTGTCCCTAACCTCCTCAAGCACAAGCCTCTTTCTGATTGGAACATAATATATATATTAGAGATTACAGGAATTTTATCAACAGGATATTCCAGTATTTCAATTATATATTTTTTAAACAACTCAAATGGTGAAAGCAGTTAAGTTTTGGGAAAATTGATAAAACAAATTTTTTTCTTGCTGAGAATTCACAATATTCTCCAATTTAATATGTATAAGCAAGCTATCTTTAATATTCAATGTTCTAAATCAGCAGCAAGCTGCTTCTTAACTTAACCCGAATCTTATTCCATACATCCCAATCCACTATCACAACTATCAAACTTTTGTTTAGTGTCCTCTGTGAATTTATTCAACTGTTCTGATGATTGGGTCACAGTCTTTCCATCCTGGTCATTATCCTCCATAAATCTCTTAAGGAGATATTACTAGGTTCTTGTGGCCCAACTGTAGTTCAGAATAAAGAGGAAAAAAAAATACTACACCGGGATCCAAGGGGACTTCTTGAACTGGATTCTCGTTTCCAATTTGCTCCACTCGTAAGGGGTTAACATTCCCTTCATGAAATAGGGTCATACCTTCTACCAGGGTAGAGAGAGTCTCAGAAGAGTCCATTGTAGGAGTTGAAGAAATTGCCAATATCCCTCCATCCAATCAGGGGGAGACTGTCACCACCAGGAGTAAAGGGCTGAGTGAGACCTCCTGCACTTGGACCATCGGCTGCCAGTATTCAAAATGGCACCGATAGCCTTTGCCCTTACTATGTCACAGGGGCTACCCGATGCCATTGGTCAGCCCCTGTCACATGGTAGGAGCACAAGATGGTGCCGGCCATCCAGTGCTCCTACCATGTGACAGGATCCGGCCAATGGCACAGATACCCTGTCACATGGTAAGGGCAAAGGGCCATTGGCGCCATTTTGATTAGTGGCAGCCGACGGCCCGGGAGCAGGAGGACGGCCCGGAGCAGGAGACCGCGGGAGATCGCTCCCGGGACCCCTACTGGACCACCAGGTACCTGTAAAAAGTTTTTTGGGGGTTCGGGAGGGTGGGGGAAGCTAAGGGGTTACTTTTAAAGGGTCGGGTGGATTTTTTGTTTATTGGCTGGGACGCAGCCAATAAACAAAATGTGATTGGGCCCGATGGAAAAAAACCCACATGTGAATCGGAACCGGAATCGGAACCGATTCCGGTTCCGATTCACATCTGTAGTAGATAGTGACACACGCACTGACACAATTACCAGTTTCTCCAGTCCATTCCCAATTAAAGCATAGGACTTCTTAACCCTAGTTAATAAGGCTCCCTTTTACCCTATTAGCCCTAATCCTTAAAATGTTGTCAATTAGCCACTTTTTGTTTTATTAGTTACACGCCATCCATACCAGAAGTAAAGTAACACAGATAGGGACCCCGGAGCATTCTGGTGTGAGTATATACTTATGTGCTGGTTTACACGCCATCCATACCAGAAGTAAAGTAACACAGATAGGGACCCCGGAGCATGCTGGTGTGAGTATATACTTATGCGCTGGTTTACACGCCATCCATACCAGAAGTAAAGTAACACAGATAGGGACCCCGGAGCATGCTGGTGTGAGTATATACTTATGCGCTGGTTTACACGCCATCCATACCAGAAGTAAAGTAACACAGATAGGGACCCCGGAGCATGCTGGTGTGAGTATATACTTATGTGCTGGTTTACACGCCATCCATACCAGAAGTAAAGTAACACAGATAGGGACCCCGGAGCATGCTGGTGTGAGTATATACTTATGCGCTGGTTTACACGCCATCCATACCAGAAGTAAAGTAACACAGATAGGGACCCCGGAGCATGCTGGTGTGAGTATATACTTATGCGCTGGTTTACACGCCATCCATACCAGAAGTAAAGTAACACAGATAGGGACCCCGGAGCATGCTGGTGTGAGTATATACTTATGCGCTGGTTTACACGCCATCCATACCAGAAGTAAAGTAACACAGATAGGGACCCCGGAGCATGCTGGTGTGAGTATATACTTATGCGCTGGTTTACACGCCATCCATACCAGAAGTAAAGTAACACAGATAGGGACCCCGGAGCATGCTGGTGTGAGTATATACTTATGCGCTGGTTTACACGCCATCCATACCAGAAGTAAAGTAACACAGATAGGGACCCCGGAGCATGCTGGTGTGAGTATATACTTATGTGCTGGTTTCATTCATTTTTGCTGGAATACCCATGCCCTGCCCAGACCACAGCCCACACCCCACCCCTTTTTTGTAAAAAAAAAAAAAATTTGTGTGCATACCGGAAGATTCACACGTACTCGCAAGCTTTCTAAAATTTGAACGGCACGCATTGGCCTGACTTCTGCACGTCTCCTGGTTTTAGTGCACATAGGGCTTTTAAAATTCACCTTTCAGACGGTAATTTTCAAACAAGCACGTGGGTACACATGTGCACGCATTTTTAGCCCGTGCCCAGGGACGCGGCTATTTTATAACTTGCGCACGTATATGCACTCATGTTATAAAACACCCTGGCCACACGCAATTATGTGCCAAATTTAAAGTGGGCATGAGCGAGTGCACCCAAATGCCGTTTCTGCCATATAAATCAGGGGATTTTAAATGGGGTGGGCGCCAAGGCTATTCCCAGCTTTGCCAGTTCATCTCCAGTTCACCCATTTAAGAGACAGGTCTTCCAACCCCCACCCACCCCCCCTCCCGGTTTAATAGCCTTAACTCCCCCCAGTTATACCTTACCCTTAAAACTCCTATTTTTCTTTATTTTTTTAACTTACACGTCATCCATAGCAGAAGTAAAGTTATGCGGCAGGGGGCCACAGCGCGTGCCAGATCGTGTAAGTATTTATGCGCACATCTCTGGCGAGTGCCCCAAAATGCCCATGCCGCACCCAGACCACACCCATGCCCTGCCCCTTTCTGGAAACTTCTAAGATGTCGCACTGTGGGAGATACACAGGTATCTTGCTGGCTTTTAAAATCCACTTGGCGCACGCAAACCTGACTTCGTCACACATCCACCAATTAATGCGTGCGGCGGGCTTTTAAAATTAAAATTTGAAGGTGTACACATGTTCATCACAAAATCATGTGGCGCATAGCAACACATTACTTGCCATTCCTTTATTTTCAAGTGCTCTTTCTTCAGACTAATGGCAATGCTCCATCTCTGACAAAGGGTCATATAGAGCATAATTATCTTTTTTAGACCAAGGATGATTGATGAGCTGTGAAATGAATTGCTGAGCTATTTATTCCCAGAATGTTATGTTCATGGATGAATACTAAGAGAATGATAGCACCATTTGTCTGGCTAAGGTTGGACTTGGACAGACAAATGAAGGGATTTGAAAATCCCACATCCCCAACAGGCTCAAGTTATCCAGCTAATTCATAGATGGGGCGAGGGTGTTCCAGTAAGGAGTCAGCTATTCGGCAAAGTTAATCAGATAAATGCTGATTTTTCAATGATATCTGGCTAACTTTAGTCGGATGACTTTAGGACAGTTGCAGAGCTGTATTAAAATTAATAGGAAAAACTTATTTGGCTAACTTTAAGGTAGCCAGGGATATTTTGCAGAACTTCTGTGCCACTGAATATCACTGCAAAGTTTATCCAGCTAACTTTTCTAGCCAGACCATGGTTAGATACTGACCTCCTTGTGCTTATTAAAGGAGACTGATACTAATAACCTCCTACATAAAATGAGATACAGAGTACTCTTGTATCAAATCAAATCTGGAATTTTTTTTCCCATTCAATATAAAGATGCTTTAACAGCTATCTTTTCTAATACTCCTTTGAACAGATCTTGTAGGAGTAGCACTATCTCCCTTGACTTCAGTTTACCCAAACATATTTGGGATTTTTAAGTTTGACAGTCAACTCAAATTGTTTTTGTTTTTTATTTATGTAGTATGAAAAAAAAATGCCTAGTCTGAGGACATTTACAGAGCTGATGTACTTGACATGATATTAGTGTATCCCTGTGCTTATAAATAGAAACCAAGAGCTACTGAAGATTCAGGGCCTCAGATTTCACTGTTACATGTCTCACCAAGGCAGATTCACTGTCTTAGAGAGAGCAATACTGAAAATGTATATGACTTACTTTTCACAGCAACTAGGAGTGTACAGAAAAAATAAATATTCATGTGGCTCCAGTTTTTCCATTTTTTATTCCATATTTAAATTGTTTTATTTCATTTCATTGCTTTATGTATATAAAGTCATATTTGTCCCATATAATCAATTTATGCATATGAATGCAATTTTATACACATAAAAATGTATGCGAACACACAAACCAAACAAAATTAAATGAATGCTTATGCCTAACGGCACAAAACCTAAGCCTGAGCAACAAACTTATTGGTGAATAAAAAATATTTTAATTCCCATCATTAAAAAATTATTAGGGATATGCATGTCTTTAGATATTTTTTTTAAAGTTTCTCTTTTCATTTTTTCATATTTTTTTCATGTTTTGAATCTTTTATTTTTTTAATTTTTGTTTTCTACAAATAGGGCCAGATATTCGTACCGACGTGCAGGCGTAGATTTGTGTGCGCAACCTGTCGCGCACAAATCTATGCCCGATTTTATAACATGTGCATGCAGCCGCACACATGTTATAAAATCCAGGGTCGGTGTGGGCAAGGGGGTGCACACTTGTGCACTTGCTGAGCCCTAGGGGAGCCCCGATGGCTTTCCACTCTGAGGCTGCTCTGAAATTGGAGGGGCCTCGGAGGGAACATTCCTTCTGCCCCCCCACCTTCCCCTCCCTTCCCCTATCTAACCCGCCCTCCAACCCTACCTAAATCTCCCCTACCTTTATTTTTTTATTTACACCTGCCCCTGGGCCCAGCAGCAGTGGAGAGGCCTCTGTCCACGCCCACTCCCCACCCCCAGATTGCCCCACCCAAGCCCCACCCATTTTTTCAAGCCCCAGGACTTCCACACGTTCCGGGACTTGTGCGTGTCGCCGGGCCTATGCAAAATAGGCTCAGCGCGCGCAGGAGTGGGTTTCCGGGGTTACGCACGTAATATATGCGCGTAACCCTTTTAAAATCCACCCCATAGTGTGCACTATTTGAAATTTATAGAAAACAAAAAAAAAAACCCCAACCCTAACATTTGTGTTTTTAGAGGGCCAAATTCATTTTGCTTGATACAAAACAAAAAAATGATTCTTTCATCCTATTTTCCATTTTCATTTCAAACAAATGCTTGGATAACTCAGATATTCAAAGATAAGTGGGTGAGTATGAAACATAGGGCTGTTTAGTGGATCAGTTATCTACCTAGCAATGGCACAGGCAGAATTGTCAGGCATGGATTGTGGTAGGATGATACCATGATCCAGGCCATATCCAAAAGCTGATTTATGGTATGGATTGGGATAGAAGGGATAGGGTTGGGTGAGGGGGTGGGGTCCTGATGAAACAAAGATTTATTAGGAAAAAAAAGCCAAGATCCAGGAGTAGGGGGGAGAGGGGATGCACTCACTAGAATCCCATTTTTAATTATTTTTCGTTAAGATGTGGCTTCTCTGTTTATAGTTCACATGGAAGACAGGAAGGGGACTAGATCGAGCTTGGAGGCCCATGATCAGGTTTTTTTAATTTTTCCCAGGAAAGCACTACTTACTTTTTGATATAGCTGGTTAAATGTAAAGTTATCCGGCCATACAAGGCCGGATAACTTTAGACCAGCTCTGAAGCAGTTCTAAAGTTATCTGGCTGACCTAGCCGGATATATCCGATATTCGGCTAGGTTAGCCCGATATCTCAGCCTCTCCCTGGAAAGTCCCTGAAATACCCATTTTTTTATCTGGCTAAATTATAGCTAGATAACTACTTATCTGGCTATAATTTAGCTGGATAAGTGGCTGAATATGCCACATTTGATATTTAGGTAGAAAACCTGTGACTTAGGTTTTGAATATCTAACTCATGATAGCAGAAACAGACAATATGACCTATTTTGTCCATCTCTAACTACTCCTCTTCTACAACCCCTCCCTCAGAGATCCCCTGTGCCTATCTCATTCATTCTTGAATTCAAATACTGTCATTGTCTCTACCACCTCTACTGTCAATCTGCTCCATGCATCGACCACCCTCTCTGTAAAGAAATATTTCCTTACTTTACTCCTGTGTTTACCTCCTTTCATCCTCATCCCATGACTCTTCCTTGTTCCAGAGTCTCCTTTCCATTGAAAGAGATCTGTCTCTGAGGTTATTTAAATATCTCTCCATCATATCTCTCCTATCTCAGCTTTCTCTATATACTTTATAATGAAGATCAATAACCATTTTAGTTGCCGCTCTCTGGACTGAATCTATCTGGTTTATATCCTTTTGAAGGTGTATTCTCCAGAATTGTACACAGTATTCCAAATGGAGTCTCACCAGGGACCTGTACAGGAGTAATTTGACTTCAGTTTTTCTGCAGATCATTCCTCTTCCTATGCACCTAAGCATCTTTCTAGTCTTTGCCATCACCTTATCCAGTTCTTTGGCCACCTTAAGGTCTTCAGATACGATCAACCCCAGATCTCACCTTTCTTTTGTGCTTAGTAGAATTTCACTCTTGGGTTTTTTTCTCTCTTGGGTTTTTGCAACTGTGTTTTGAGGCCACAATGTTATCCAAGATAAACTTACTTGGATAACATTGGGATTTCCAGGTATAGTCAGTGATACAGCTGCAAATAGATGGTGTAAATTACTCAGACAAGTAGTTTATATGGGTAATTCACTTGGGCAGCTTGCAGCTCAATATGACCTTATTTGCAGCCTTTTCTTAGAAGGGCATTACTATAAATTCTAATATCTTAATTTCCCAATTACAGTTTCATTTCAAATGTCTAGTTCTAGAATAAGAGTTATATAGTATATTTGTGCCAAGAAGCTAATAATTTGAAATATTGGCCCTAATGCTGTGCTTCTAAAGTTAACAGAAGTGTTTTTTTTAAATACTTCTAGCAGGTGGTGATCTGGTTTGGCAAAATCAAATCATGGACCTTGCTTAGTTTAAGATAAACAAAAGGGCTGAACTTTCAGACTGTGATACCAAGGAAAGGCACAGAGAAAAGAATATCCATACCTTGCTTTTTAGTAGTTCTGTTAAATAAAACATGGTCAGCAGGTGGCCCATGCAGCTCAATGGTTTGTTCATTCTGTCATTCAAATTATTGCTAAAATATATATATATTTAACAAAATCATTTAGCTGAGTTTCACCTTTTGACAGGAAGACAAATTAGAAGATTCTGTAGATTACTAATTCATAGGTTTACATAGACAGTACAAAGGAGGCACTGTATTTGGAGAGGATAGTTTTAAATTATGTATATCTTTTATTTGTATTGTTCACCACTTTGGGCAAATTATGGTCTGAAATCAAATTTAATTTTCAAACCCTGCATCCTTGCAATACTCTAATTTGGGATTATCAGTTAGCATTTGCACTTATTTACTATGTTGTCTAACTAGCACATTCTATGAGAATTGTATCTCATTGATCACCTTTCCATATTAATCTTATTCATATACTTTATTTGAAGCATTAGCATATGCAATCCCTCTAACTTTATTGGGGCTGGCACACAGTAAGGTTTCCTCTCATCACTGGCTCCTTTTATTGTAGGCCATCAGAAAATTAGAGAAGAAAAGCAAGAAGCATAAATGTTTTTCATTTCAAGACCTCATTCATGGGATTTCTTCACCAAAAAGTGAAAATGAAGCTTTAAGGAGAAAGGTTACACAAGAAAGAGAGAACTTGCTCGATTCATGCAAGATAGGCAAACTATTAAATGTTTTCCAGTCTAGAAGCACTGAAGTATGACCATGATGATTTCTATAAATCTTCTGCTGAGATTTCTCTGACTCCCACAGCTTCACCATTGCCAAAACTGTATTCTTTTCTTCCAGTCATTCCCACACATCCAAATGCATGTTTAGCTGCAAAGAAAGCTAATTTTTCTGTTCCTGATAATGAACAAGGATTGGAACAGATTGCAAGTAATTATACTTCAGTTGCAAAAGAAGATCAGCATAGCTATTCTCCTGCCCAGGAGAGGCCATTACTCGTAGACTTGGAACAGCAGCAAAAAGATGTAGAGTTTTTATGCTCTTTTCAGGGAAATAAAAATAAGAAATCTGTGGAGGAACAAAATAATAATTCAGTCTACAAACCTGTGTTAGCTGGCTGTATTTTTAAGGTGCAAGATCATACCAGCATTTTAATTTCTATATGCCTGATGCCTATGGAACCTAATGAATGGAGCAGATGAACGTTAAATCTTTTTAGCTTTTACATGCATAAATGTTGGTCCTTAGATATGTGGAATAATGTGTAAAGACACTGCTTGTCTGTTGCATATCTACAAAGTTGTTGACAAATCTAATCCAAATCACATTATTATGCAATGGCTTTAATAAACTATTCGATGCAGACATTTTATTACTGTGACAAAACATATCAAACCTCTAACTGATGAGACTCTATCTCAACTTTCTCATAGAGTATTTATGTTAATGGAGCTTTTGAGTGATCATGAAATTGGAAATGGTCTATACATTCTGAATGTTATTGAATTTGGTTGTGAAGAACATGCATGCTTCCTCCTTAATATGCTTCCTCTGGAATATACTAAACATTTCAAAATGTTTAGGGGTACAAATAATTAGGGAAAGTCAGGACGGTTTATCTTGCCTGGTATATATTACAGTGGTACTAGAGTGGAAAGAACTTTCTTGGTGCTTGATAGAGGGATAGGTGGTAAGTTAGTGGGGGGAGAGGATGTCGATATCGATGAGAGGGGGATAAGTACAAGAAGAGTGGTAGGGTTGAGGGGTAATTATTGCTGGGGGAATTAAGAGATGGGATTAGCTAGGGAAGCTGTAGAATGTTAGGGAGAGTGGGAGGAGTAGAGGCTAGAAAAAGCTGGTTTGAGTTGTTTTGCCAAGCTTTTTTCTCTCCTCGGTGATCACAGCACCCTCTCTTCCTGAATTACATACTGTTTGTATGTATGTTTTGGTTTAGCACTGTGGCAGCTATTGAATGTTATGATAACTGGTACCTGAGCCAAAAAATCTGACTTGGCATTGCTATATTGCTTGTCCACATACTATTTCCCTGGATTAGAACAAAGGCTACACAAAATTGTAAAACTAATACCAACTTGCCACTCACATCACCACCCTCAACCCACCATCCTATACCTCTTACAATAATTCAGAAATGATTTCAGAATAAATAATATTTTACATTTGCAAGTGAAACAAAATCTGTTTTAGACGTCTTCATGTTATGCCTGGTTTTGTTTTCAGATTAGTATTTATTCTGATTCGATTTATGCCTTTTTCATAAGGCTTTGGGGTTATTTATTGTTATGATTATTGCTGTTGCTATTATTATCACATGTGATTATTTATTACTTTTTGTTACCATTATTTTAGTATTTGGTTTGTGTGTCTATTCTATTTGTATTGAATTAGCTTTGTTAATATGCCTAAAAATGTCTTTAGCATAGTTTTTAATATTTATATTTGTGTTTTCTGTAATTTTATCTTTTCATTTTTTTATGTAATACACTTTGGTATGTTGAAATGATTTTGCTGTAAATCAAGAATAAACTAAACTAAACTTCAAACTTCATCTTCCTACTTGCTACAAGCTGTGGATGGACACTTCTGCCATCTGAAGCATAAGCTAGCCAAGAGGAAAATATCTTTGATGCAGCAGAGGAGCATCCAATCATCTTAGATGACTCCACAATTGTGTATTTTGTGGAACAGTTTGTATTGCATCAACTGGTTGGTCACATACTTCCTTGCAATGTAGTTTCTGAATTAATTGTCCATGGTCTTGATTAAGTCCTATAAAAAGAGAAACTCCCAGAAAAGTTGGTTTCATCTGTTGTGCAATCCCCTTGGGTGGTAATGATACATACAGAGACCTCTTGCCTACATGAATTCACTTATGGGCCAGAAGCCTTATAGATATTCTTCCAGACAATACTTTTGTACTAATTCTCCAGTCTTTTGGATGTAGTATTCTGCCAGGTTGCTTCCTATGGTTTGCTTACAGATTCCTTGGTGTTCTTTGTGCAGGTTAACTTGCAGATAGTTCCTGGTATGAAGTGTTGCAGTGTGAACTCCTTCACAAACAGCTTCACCCCTTTAGTACAGAGTGGGATTCCAGTTGTAGAACAGTGAGCTCTCCCAGTTGTCCCAACCCAGCATCCTCTAGTCTGGAAGGAAGAAACCTCAGAATATAGGACACCCTGTGTGGTATAAAATAATTAATCTTTGAGACAAAGCTCCATTCTTTTATTGATCATGTTTTGAAAAAATATATATATTTTATCCATCAACTTTAACATCAGCAGTTTCATGTTTGCTAACTATACATTAATAAGAATCTTAAAAACAAATACATAATATGTTATATATGTAACCCCACTTTTGGGAGCTGGCTACATTCCGGTGGGGCCATACAATTTTTAAAGTCTCTTAGGGGCCGGAACCACTCCTGATTAGTGTGAACACTGTCTCTTCCTTCCAGGGCCTGGAGTTCTAAGGGTACTGCACTCTATAATCTGTATCCCTGGGAGAGGGGTATTCTTTTCCTTCAGCTCACTATGGTCTGTAATGCCAAATAAAACACTGGAGACTTTTTTTGTTTGTGTCCAGCGTAATTTTTTATTGAGGTGAAGAGTCCTCAGCACCACAGTGACTCTTCATTGCAGGATCTTCCCTCAATCTGTGCACAGGTCTGAAATATCAGAACAAGGGAATGTCCACTGTCCAGGATTTAGATATGGGATCCCTCAGTGGGTAGGATATTCCTTGGTGGAAAAGGAGAAAAACTGGTAAAACTGGCAAAACAGTCACTTCACGGAGAGTCTAACCCTCTCTCTCCTCAAACTTATTCCTACTCACAGTTACTAGGTATTCTTTCTTTTTTTTTTGTGTGTTTAAACTTTTGTATTAAATTGAAAAGGAAAAGTAGACAAGAGCTTTACAAGTAATACCATTTACCTGAAAATGTACAATTTAAACGTCATAACCAGAATGAGTGAAAAGAAAAAAAGATAAGTACATATTATCCAGATACTTAGAAGGAAGATGTCTACTAAATAACATGATAAATTGAAACTCTGAATACAAAGTTAATAGGAGTGTGAGAAAAAAAGAGAGATATATGGGAATAGAGAAGAGAGAAAAGAAGAAAAGAAAAGAAGAGAAGAAGGAAGAGAGAGAGAGAAGTGCTGTTAAATTAAGGAGATAGGTCTATTACAGGTGATAAGCTGATTATGGAGAAGCTAAGTAGGTAGTTAGTGGTTTCCAAACGTGAGACCAAGCAGCAAATTGGTTAGACTTGACCGCCATGGCCTTTTCATATTTGTAATATAAATTAACAGAATTCCACCATAGATGTTCTGACAACATATCCCCACGTTTCCAATTAGATAAAATATTGAATTGCACTACTGTAAGGAAAAAAATCCAAGAGTTTACGTTGAGGAGTGGTAATAGGGAGGTGTGGGTGAGCACCTTTGAGAATTATAATACTATAAGAAAGTGGACATGTAAGGTGTAATATGTTGGACACAGTTAATCAAATTTGGAGCCAAAAAGTGTGTACGTAAGGGCAAGAATATAACATATGGTGTAGGGCAGCCTGAGGTGCGGAGCAGGTCCAACAATCATAAGTTTTAGTGATTCCGGCTCTATATAGTTTCCATGGGATCCATACCACCCTGTGCATGATAAAAAAAGGACGTTTGTGTCAAACTAGAGGAAAGGGATATGCGTATGGAAACAGTCCATACATGATTCCAAACCTCTGTAGAGAGTGATTCCTGCAAGGCAGAGGACCATAGACTGTGTAGAGATTTTAAAGGCGTTGTCTGAGATAGACGTTTAATAAGTTTGTACATGTGGGATGCTATGTGTCCCTTAGGACCATATTCCAAATATATGTCTAATAAGTGCTGAGATTTGGTAGGGAAAAGGGTATGCTCTTTTAAGGACTGTAGAGCGTTGCAAAGTTGTAACCAGGCATAAAATTGTGTTCGGGGTAAGGTAAACTGTTCCTGCAGTAAGGTAAAAGATTGAAAGGTATTATGTTAGAAAACAGATGCCACAGTCCAGATATTCCTAGTTTGCCAAATCGACCAATTTAGGGGCTGATTACCAATACGGATTAAGGAATTTCTCCACAGAGGGGCCCATTTAGATGATTGCCAGGTATAAATTGAGGGAAAGTTTCTAGTTCCAATAAAGCTCTATGTAGGGAGCTCAAAATCGGACAAGTAGCATGTTTAGGTTGTAAGGATATGCCCGGAAATATTTCTAAAGGGTATGGGAAACGCAGACTGCGTTCTAAGGATAGCCATCTGGGAGGATCTATTTGGAGTTCAGGTAATGCAAAGTAGTGGTATCCCTGTTGTAATATGAAGGCCTGGTGATATGTGTAAAAATCAGGGAAATTCACTCCCCCATCTAGTTTGCTAGCCTTTAACTTCTTCAAAACAATTCTAGGAGTTTTCCCATTCCAAAGAAACACTGTGAGAAGATGATCCACATGCGCATAAAAATCTTTGGAAAAAAATATGGGGAGCATTGACAAAATATACGTAATCTTTGGGGCTAATACAATTTTTATGGTGCCTAACCTACCCCACCAGGTAAGGTGTAGTGGAGACCATTTAAGAGTAGCGTGTTTCATCTGTTGCAAAATCAATTCTTCTGCATGCGTGATAAAATCTGTTGGACATGTGTAAAAATATATCCCCAAATATTTGAGACCTTTAGGAACTTTTTGTATCTGAAAATGGGAAGTATCAATCATGGAGCCTCTATAATTGAGAGGAAGGAGTTCTGTCTTATGCCAATTGATTTTATAACCAGAAAGGGTAGAGTACATTGAGATGAGATTAAAAAGATTGGGAAGAGAAGAATCAGGATTTGAAAGAAAAAGAAGCACATCATCAGTGTATGCAGATAATTTGAATGTATCTGATCCAATTGTTATTCCAGAAATAGAAGAGTCATTACATATAGCCGATAGTAGTGGTTCCAATGCCAGATTAAAAAGAAGTGGGGAAAGAGGACAGCCTTGTCGTGTGCCTCTAAACAGAGGAAAGGGTGGGGATGACCGATTATTGATATATAAAAAAGCAGACGGAGAGAGGTAAATATGTTTTATCTAAGAGAGAAAGGTGGAACCAATGCCATGCCACTGTAAAACATGAAATAAAAAGGACCATTCAATGTGGTCAAAGGCTTTCTCAGCATCCAGTGTGATAGCTACTGCAGGAGAGTCAGCCAAAAACATATACTGATGGATATGCAATAAAAGGCGGGAGTTGTTAGATATCAGCCTATTTTTAATAAATCCTGATTGGTCAGAATGAATGAGAGATGGCATGATACAGGATAATCGAGTGGCTAAAATTTTTGCAAAAATCTTATAATCTGTGTTAAGCAAAGATATAGGACGATAATTTGCAATATTGATGTCATCTCTGCCTGGTTTAGGAATCACTACTACCAGGCTTCAGTAAAAGCCGAAGAAGCTTCAGGGTGTGAAAGAAGAGAAGAGTAATAGTCCTGAAGATGTGAAACAAGTTCCTGTTTAAAAGCTTGATAAAAGTCCGTGGTGTAGCCATCTGGGCCGGGAGCTTTCCCTGTGGAGAGAGAAGAGATCACCGCTGAGATTTCAGGATTGGTAATTGGAGCATTGAGTTGGCGTTTTTGAGTGTCGGAAACAGTGACCTTGGGAAGGATGGCCAAGAAGCGGTTGATTGAATCTGCCAATTGTGAGGCTTCAGATTGATATAGAGAAGCATAAAAGTCTCGAAAAGCTTGAAGTATGTCCATATCAGTATGTAGCATTTTGCCTGAAGAGGAGGAGATTTTAACAATCCTTTTTTTTCCCTGGTTTTTCTTGAGGAAAGAGGATCACAAGTGTCTGCACTTGTTGTTCTCTGCATAATACAAGGACTTAGTCCAAAAAAGGGATAATTTCACTTGTAAGCTTAGCAGCTGGTTGTATTGAAACCACACCTTGATTAAAGCTTTGAAGGATGAAGAAGTAGGAGAACGGATATGAGAAGTTTCAAGGGCAGCAACAGTTTAGAGAAGATTGTGTAATTCCATCTTCTGTTTTTTTTTTCAATCGAATAGAGTAGCTAAGTATTTTGCCTTGGATCGTGGCTTTAAAAGCTGCCCATAGTGTAGAGGAAGTAATATCCTGTGTAGTATTAATTTGAAAATATTCCAAAATCTTAGGTTTTAAGAAATCCAGAAAGGCCGGTTCCGCCAGCAAAGCTGAGTTGAAGCACCATTGAGGATCCACAGGCATTGTATTCCATATGTTACATTGAAGAATTATTGCTGCGTGATCAGATATGAGAATTGGACATATTTTCACCGCTTGGATCCTGGGAGTCATACTGTTAGAAGTCAAAAAGTAATCAATACATGAATAGGAGGAGTGCGGAAATGAGTAGAAAGTATAGTCTAGGTCAGTGGGATTGAGCAGTCTCCAGGGATCTGAAAGACCAAATGTGCTAATTAGATGTTGAAGCATGATCGTAGAATTAGAGAGTGTTGATTTAGCTGACGATTTCTTGTCCAAGATCGGATCTAGTGGCTGGTTGAAGTCACCTCCTATGATGCATTGAGAGGAGTCTGTAGATAACAGCTGGGCAAAGGTAAACAAATTTGGATCATCTTGGTTTAGGGCATATAGATTGAGAACCCTGACCTTCTCATCATGTAATGAAATTTGAAGTAGGTCCCATCGGCAATCTATGTCGGCAGATTGATATAATACCTGCGCCCCTAATCGTTTATGTAATAAGATAGCCATGCCAAGCTTCTTCTGAACCACTGGGCTAAAAAAAACTTGGCTGACCCATTGTTTTAATTTCAGTGATTCAGAGGCCGTTAAGTGAGTCTCTTGGAGCAGAGCAATATCTGCATGTATATTCTGCAAATAAGTCAGGACTTTCCTTTGTTTAATGGGATGAGAGAAACCATTAACATTTAATGATACTAATGTGAGTGTAGAGGGAGTGTTAGCCATGGGGTTTGCCAGAGAAATCAGGAACCTTGCAAACAGACCACAATAATGAGCACAAGGAAAGTTAAAAAAAGAGTCCAGAAAGAGAGCCAAGAAAGAAAAAGCAAAGAGGGAGAAAGAAAGGAAAGCAGAAGTATGCATATTATAAAGCAACTTAAATTTAGTAAAAGTAGGTAGGGATCCCTACTGCACCAGGACCAATCAGAATAACATGATTAGTCGAGGAAAAATAAAGAGCCTCAAGGCGGACAATAAGGCTCCCGACTCTCATCTTCTTGAGACAAACATTGTTTAGTGTTGGATTATATAATAAAAAAAACAGCTTGGTTAAACAGATGAACGGTCTATATCTGAGCCAAGGTGCTCAGCCAGCCTAATAGAAAAACAAATAGTAAAGTCACATTGTTCTTCATGTGAACCGTATATAATATAGATCAACAGAAAACTGTCAGAAGCTCCGACCTCCGGAAGGATAAAAATGAGCAAACAAAAAAGATATGGATCGATCAAGTGACCATTTCAGTGGCTCCTTCCAAAGTGAGAATAAAATCCTCCGTTTCTTTTGGCTTTTGAAATAGCTTAGTTTGATTGTTGCAAGTAATTTTCTGTTGAGCCGAGTATAGTATTCCATATTGGGCTCCTAGAGCTTGCATCCGAGGCCTTACCGCTAAAAACGCTTTCCTTCTCTCCACAATAGACTTAGCAAGGTCGGATACAAAAAGTATAGTGTTGCTCTGATAGTGGATTGGAGCTTTACTGCGCGCTGCCACCAGGATATCCAAAACCTGACGATATTGCAGTACTTTTGGTACTATCGGGCGAGGATATTTTGGAGACCGGGGAAGTCTCGAGGGAATTCTATGTGCCCGTTCGATTTCAAAGGGCTGATCGAAGGTAAGTTGGAGGCTGGAAGGGAATAATTTAGTGACAAAGTCGGTAACAGTCGTACCTTCTGTTCCCTCCGGGATGCCCAGAATTCGTATATTATTCCTCCGGTTCCTATTGGAGAGGTCCTCCATATCCTGCTGAAGTTTCTCAATGTCTTTAGTGAGATGCGGCAAAGGCAACCAGCAAAGAGGAGGTCTGAGTCTCCATGTCATCTAATCTCGCTTGAAAATTAGTCATCTGGTTTGACATCAATTGGAGGTCACTTTGAATCGCAGCGGTAGCTTCTACATTAAGTTGAATAAGTTCTTTTAGCTGCTTAAGCTCTGTCAGAACGAAATCAGCCAATGCCATTGATTTAAGAAGCGGGGCCTTATCAAGCGTCGGATGATCTTGCTTTGCTCATTTGGTGCCGGCCAAAGCCGCAAATGCCGCTTCAATTTTCCCAGACTTACCAGCAGCCATTCTTATCAAAGGATAATGAAAGACTAAACGATTCACATTCGCAGAATGCTGCTTTTTTTGTAGATTGGAGGAGAAAGTCTCATGGAGTTAAGAGATCAGGTGGCCATCTTGTCACTGCTTGAGAGCGCCCCCCCATTAGGTATTCTTTCTTGGCTCAGGATCCCAGATGGGACGGATCCACTTGGGAGCAAACAGTTCCAGATGTACCAGGTCCCAGACAGGAAAATCTTCCTCCTGGTCAGCAACCAAAAGTCTATTTTCCCCAACTCAGACTGAACTCCAGAGGACGCTGCAGTGGGTAACCACCGAATCTCCTTTTGCTGGGCAGCTCACAGCAGAGCAGGTCTTCCCTACCCAGGACACCCCCCCACCCCCCCCAAGGAGAAGCTTCCCCAAAACCTGAGCAATACCTTGAGATCTCACAGTCCTCTTACAACAAATAGGTAAAATCCTCCAAAACAGCTAGAGACAAACTTCCAGCACCTAAAGAGTGGGCTGCAAGAGTGCAATCTCCGAACTGACCCAATGGTCCCAGGAAATGTGGAGCCCAGGCCTCCAGATAGGCCAAAATCCTAACAGAGCAAAAACCTCCAAACTCCTCTAGAACTCCAAACTAATAATGGCCCCTCCCGAGCTCTCTGTAGAGAGTTACTTCTAAACCACAGAAAAGGACGTCCATTCCAGCACCCTCAAAGGAAGGAGGCTGTACCGAGTGGATCCTCCCCTAATTATTCTAACCACACTATCTCTTACTGAATAAAGGCGTTCCCAGGGCTTACTGATAATGTGACCATAGGCTCCATTACACATATAATAAAATTAATTGAAACGTTCATTTAAAATCTCATATATGGCTCTGTTGGCTGTCTGTAACATGTTATGAAGTGTTTAGTAGAACAGCAACTTCAGTAAAGCCTGTCTATAATCTTCAAATGGTGCTAACAGTTTTGAAAGGTCTATTCAGTGGAAAAGAAAGAGGCCAACTTAGGCTGCCAATAAAATTCATAAAGTGAATTTTAGTGATATGTCAGGGGGGACCACTGAGTCAATATTTTCAGCTTGTAGAATGTCAACATATAAAAGTAAGAAGTACTATTGCTTCAATTGCAGTGCAGGAACACTGACAGCCCTTATGGATTTTTAAATGACTGTGATTGTTAACATTTTTTTTAAGTTTATTTGTGTTAAGGAGTCAGTAAGCTATGTGGAAGTTAAGTTTCTAAATCGGTATAGACACCAGGCGCAAGACCAAAAATATGGAGTTGGATATTTGAAGTCAGCACGTATGAAAATGATTTAAAAAACAAAAATCTGAAAATTAGAAGTAATCCTGAAACCAATGGTAGATAATCTCCAGTCCTGTGGACAACATTATGCTTGGCTTTTTAGGATGTCCCAAAAATATGCATGAGACAGATTTACATAGAATTGAAACAATCCGCATGAAAATCTATCTGATGCATCAGGAAAAATATGTCCTGATGACCTCACAAGATAACATTGCATATTCTCAATGATCTTCAGTGCATGCAGTCTTCTTTTGCATGTTTATTATGAATATCCTGAAAACTTTACTGGCTATAGGGTTCCTAGGTCAGGATAGGGAGGCCCTGCTCTGGACACTTGGCAATGCCATAAGAGTTTATGCACTGCATACCTTTTGATAATTCACAAGACTTTACTAGCTTATTAAAACAGAAGAAAGACTAATACTGAACCAAGCTTCAAAATGTGCCAGAAGTACAGTACATCTACCTCAAGCTGCTATATATTTTCTCATTTTAACCAGAGTAGTTTTATTTTCTGAGGGAGTTGTTAGACCATGCTGTTTTGCCTATATTAAATCAGCCAGAAAACAAAGCAAGAGTTGCTTAGTAGCTCTTCTGCTGTCATTTTTATTGTACTTAAGTAATTACCTCTGAGAAGAAAACAGATAGTTCAGCATATTGAGAACACCTTAGTCTGTGTCTCCTACAGAGTGTGTAATAAATTTATCCTAAATGTTATTAGGATATATCGACAGGTACTGTTCAACTTGTGGCTCTGTAGCATACTTGACTTTGAAATAAAATTATTTGGAATGTACAGTGACTCCTAACTTTATTCAGCAGTCATTCAGTTCACGCAGAAGTAACTATGGTAGACAAAATTTCTCTGGCAATTAGGAGGAGATACTGATTCCAGAACTAGACTAGTGGCTCTTGTCAGCTTGTACAAGTCATAATCTGTATTGAACTTTATCGGTGAACAGTGAGCCTTTTACAGATTTCCTTGGTTTTATATACATATATATAACAGTACTGTCTATATTTCAGTATAATCATGACTGAATTCATATTCAATTCCCTCTTTGGGTAAGGCCAGCTTTAACTTATCTTACAGAAACACTACCAAGGGACATACAGGGATCTATAAACTGCCTTTTGGAATTTCATATATATTTCACCTTTTTCATCCAAGTCTAATTGTGCGTCAGTCAAAGTCATTCTGGGAAGGATAAAAATTTGGATGAAGAGTTGGCAGACTGTAAATGATTGGCACTAGGAATAAATAATGCATATGTCAAAAATTATTCTAATAAATACTACACCTGTTATGCACAAATTTGAGGGAAGCCATTTTCTAGAATGTTCTTGATGCCAATGATTGATGTGAAAAGTAGAAGAGTTTTTTTTAAAAACATGGGCAACGTAAAAACAATGGATATGCCATCTCATAAAAAAATGCATAGACAGTGAAGCAGGGTAGAACGGGTTTTTCAATGCCCAATACTGAATTTTATCAGTAAAGTTCACATATACCAAATAAATCTATACGGCAGGAGTTGCAAATGACAATTTTGAGAAGTCAGAGAGGACTTATTTACATTATAATAATGTCTAAAATGCCTGGATTTAGGAATAGGCAACATAGGCAACTGCCTCTAATGCCAAATTTCTTTAGGTGACAGAGTATTATTGCCACCAAGGGGCCAAGGATGGGGATAGGAAAGCTGGGGGCCACCTGTTACAATAACTAGTTTGACAAAGTCCCTCATGAGAGGCTTCTACGAAAACTAAAAAGTCATGGGATAGGAGGCGATGTCCTTTCGTGGATTACAAACTGGTTAAAAGACAGGAAACAGAGAGTAGGATTAAATGGTCAATTTTCTCAGTGGAAAAGGGTAAACAGTGGAGTGCCTCAGGAATCTATACTTGGATCGGTTCTTTTCAATATATTTATAAATGATCTGGAAAGGAATACAATGAGTAAGGTAATCAAATTTGCGGATGATACAAAATTATTCAGAGTAGTTAAATCACAAGCAGACTGTGATACATTGCAGGAGGACCTTCCATGACTTGAAGATTGGGCATCCAAATGGCAGATTAAATTTAATGTGGACAAGTGCAAAGTGTTGCATAGAGGGAAAAATAACCCTTGCTGCAGTTACACGATGTTAGGTTCCATATTAGGAGCTACCACCCAGGAAAAAGATCTAGGCATCATAGTGGATAATACTTTAAAATCGTCGGCTCAGTGTGATGCAGCAGTCAAAAAAGCAAACAGAATGTTAGGAATTATTAGGAAGGGAATGGTGAATAGAACTGAAAATATCATAATGCCTCTATATCGCTCCATGGTGAGACCGCACCTTGAATACTGTGTACAATTCTGGTCGCTGCATCTCAAAAAAGATATAGTTGCGATGGAGAAGGTACAGAGAAGGGCAACCAAAATGATAAAGGGGATGGAACAGCTCCCCTATGAGGAAAGGCTGAAGAGGTTAGGGCTGTTCAGCTTGGAGAAGAGACAGCTGAGGGGAGATATGATAGAGGTCTTTCAGATCATGAGAGGTCTTGAACGAGTAGATGTGACTCGGTTATTTACACTTTCGAATAATAGAAGGACTAGGGGGCATTCCTTGAAGTTAACAAGTAGCACATTTAAGACTAATCGGAGAAATTTCTTTTTCACTCAACGCGCAATACAGCTCTGGAATTTGTTGCCAGAGGATGTGGTTAGTGCAGTTAGTGTAGCTGGGTTCAAAAAAGGCTTGGATAAGTTCTTGGAGGAGAAGTCCATTAACGGCTATTAATCAAGTTTATTTATTATTTTATTTAACAGTTTTATATACCGACCTTCATAGTAAATAACCATATCTGATCGGTTTACAATTAACAAGAATAAAACTGGGGTAACTATTCAAGTAAACGAAAGATAAACAGAAGGTAGGAATGAGTCAAAATTACAATCAACAGGGAAGAGAACTTGGAAGCTTGCAACAAGCTGGAAAGAAGATAAGGCAGGAAATAAATATGAAGTGATACCATAGGGCGTACGGGTTAAAGCTTAATGGTGCTTAGGGAGTAACAGTAGCATGGGATCTTCTTAGTGTTTGGATAATTGCCAGGTTTATATGGCCTGGTTTGGCATCTGTTCGAAACAGGATGCTGAGCTTGATGGTCCCTTGGTCTGACCCAGCATGGCAATTTCTTATGTTCTTAAGGAAGATGGGCTTTGGGGAAATGTTTAACAAGCCCTGAAACTTTAAGGGCTCAAGGGTTAGATTTGCGATGACCACTAAACACCACCTTGGAAGTTTTACTGCTCTTAGGCTGAAGGCTAAGTGGCCCCTGTACAACATGAAGTCCCTGTCTGGAGCCACCAGCCTGCGAGATATTCCTCAAGTTGCCATGGACGTGAACACACAAAGTTCCCAACCACTAAAATGTGGAGAAAGTTTCATGAAAAAAAGTTTGCTATGGATACAAATAAGCTTATTTACATCTGTAGGAAAGTTCTGCAAATACCATGAGTTAGTATGGTGGCCTCATAGTGTGATAAATTAAAAAAAAACCTCAGGTGTACTGATTGTTAACGTTTTTGGGAGAAGGGAGAAAGGGATTTGTCTAAAGTTAAATATGAAGTTGCACAAGCACAATTAAAGCAAACTGGCATATCTAGAGATAAATAAATAATTAAATGATCTACACAAGAGAACAAAAAATAATTCAGTAAACAAGATTAAGGCTCAGCTTTGGTTATAATCTATCAACTTTCATGTCTGGAAGTGTACAAGTTTAAACAGCTGCATTGAATGAAACAAAAAACGAGTTAAAAAGAGCCCAGAGGTCCTAATAAACAATTTGTTGAACTACAAGAACAAAATGCAATTAGAAGGAACAACCTTTTAGTGTATTCTGAAGTAGGGAAATAGAAACAGAAACAGACAACGCATGCCATCAAAATGAATCAGTAACTTTGTGGGACATAGTGGTAATTGGCAATTAATGGTGCCAAGACTTTGAGGGTATTACTCAGCAGAAAAGATGCTATTCATAAGGTTGAAGTATACTCCAAAATAATTAAAAGCCTAACTAATGATGATCCCAGTACTGTAAGAAGTTCTTGCACAGGACTGAAAGAACTTCTGTGGTCTATCAGATAAACTGAAAATGCCACTTGGCTAGGAGCCTACACCCCTCTGACCTTTAAAAGGCAACTTTGTAAACAAGCATTGTAGATTCAAAAGGCTGATGTTTGCTGGAGGGGATTAAGAGCTTTTAAAACAGCACATCAAAGTGAGAGTGAAATTTAAAAAGTGATAGTTTATAATGAAACCGTGACAATTATTTCTTGCAATTTTGGATAGAATGTTCTTCATATTGGAGATACATATATTATTTAATGCTCTGCAAATATTAGGGATAGGCAGCCACAATAAACCAAAAAATTAAAAAAAACAAAACATAAAACTAGGGGAAAAAATACCCTGAAACAACAAAAAATAAAAACCTAAAAAAAAAAAAAAATAAAGAATAAGGGCCTGACTGAGCCATCTCAGGCCAAAAGAACAGCTCAGGGCCAGTGACCAAGGCCCAGCACCAAGGCCTGGTCTTGACCCAGAAGCCTGGTACTTGGGCTGAGACCTGGTACCTGAGCTGTGGTCCAGACCTGAGTTCTGGTCTCGTCTCTATATCGCTCCATGGTGACACCACACCTTGAATACTGTGTACAATTCTGGTCGCCGCATCTCAAAAAAGATATAGTTATGAAGTAGAAGGTACAGAGAAGGGCAACCAAATGATAAAGTGGATGGAACAGCTCCCCTATGAGGAAAGGCTGAAGAGGTTAGGGCTGTTCAGCTTGGAGAAGAGACGGCTGAGGGGGGATATGATAGAGGTCTTTAAGATCTTGAGAGGTCTTGAACGAGTAGATGTGAATCAGTTATTTACACTTTCAGATAATAGAAGGACTAGGAGGGAATCCATGAAGTTAGCAAGTAGCACATTTAAGACTAATTGGAGAAAATTCTTTTTCATTCAACGCACAATAAATCTCTGGAATTTGTTGCTGGAGGATGTGATTAGTGCAGTTAGTGTAGCTGGGTTCAAAAAAGGTTTGGATAAGTTCTTGGAGGAGAAGTCCATTAATGGCTATTAATCAAATTTACTTAGGGAATAGTCACTGCTATTAATTGCATCAGTAGCATGGGTTCTTCTTAGTGTTTGGATAATTGCCAGGTTCATGTGACCTGGTTTGGCCTCTGTTGGAAACAGGATGCTGGGCTTGATGGACCCTTGGTCTGACCCAGCATGGCAATTTCTTTATGTTCTTATGTCACTGAAGCCTAGGCCTGGTCCTATCACCAAGGTCTAGGTATGCTGCCATTGCTGAGATATAGGTCTGGAATTGGGGTCTGGCCCTGATGCCTGGTCCCATTGCAGAAGCCTTGGCCTTGTGCTAGGACCTGGCCTTGATGCTTTGCCCCAGTACCAGCGCTCAGCCATCAGGCCTGGTTCCTGCACTGAGGCCTGGGTCTTGGCCTCCTGACATCTTCTTTGTGTGCTGATCTTCAAAACTTATGCTGTCTGCTTGGAGGATGGTGCCACAGTAACGTCACTGTGGTACCTTCCTTCAGAGAAGATGGCACCATTTCCATGTATGGCCATACATTTCAAAGGCTGTACATAAAAATGGTGCCATCTGTTGTGGAGGAAGACACCACAGTGGTGGCACTTTGGCACCATCCTCCAATAAGATTGCATCATTTTTTAAGTGCTAAGACATAAAGAAGATGTAGGAAGATCTGGACCTAGACTTCAGCACTGGGATCTGGCCTCTAGACTGGAAAAGTCCTCTCGGCCTAGGCCTTGAAAGGACCAGGCCTCAGGGCTGGGGCTTGATGATGGGACAAGGCCTCATGGCTGTGCTCAGGGCACTAGGTGTGGGACAAGGCAATGGGACCAGACCTCAGAGATGGCACCCAATGCCTGAATTTGGCAACAGACTAGGCCTCAGGGGCATGCCCCTGCTGTTTGGCCGGTCTTAGGATGGCCCCAAGACTGGCTGCACTCACCTCAGGATGGTGTCATCCCCAATACCAACCTTAAGCATGCGTGAACACCATGCTTCTTGTTAAGAAAAACTCAATAAATAAATTAATAAATAAATTAAAAAAAGAAAAAAAAGAAAAGAAAACCTCACGGCAGAAACCACGAGAACAGCATCTTCTAATGATGTCAGAGCGGCAAGGCATGTAAATCCTTGGCATACTACCAGCTGGTGCCTTCACAACGAGTCCACCTGCCTTACTGCAGTACATGTTGTGCGGCCCTGTCTGCTGTACCTGATCCCTGCCCAGCTGTATCCAGCCACCCAGACTCGTCCTTTCTGCCTTGCTCTATACCTGCTGTACTTTGTTCCTGTCCACCTTTGCTCTTTTCCTCTTCTGCTTTCCTTGGATTGAATTATCATGCTCTGACCCTCACTTGGAACCTGATGCTGACTGCCCTCCATCTGTTCTGACCATTGCTTGAACATGATGCCTCTTGCTATCTGCTTCCGGCCCACCACTTGGAACTTGATGCTGCCTGATCTCCACATGCCCTGACCTCTGCCTGGATCTGACACTGCTTGCTATCAGCCTGCCTCAACCCCTGCTTGGTACCTGATGCTATCTTCCATCTGCCTGACCTTGACCTGTTTCTTGCCTACATCTGTCCATTATCTGCAGGACCCTATCCTAAGTCTTGCTGGCCTCTGACCCCAAGGGCTCGACCTATGGAAAAAGAGATTGGAATAGGTGAAGCTGACCTGGTCCCAATGTCTGTGAGTCTGCCTACTAATGATGGGGGCCCAGCTGGATCACCGGTAGAGCAGGGTCAATCCCACTTCAGTGCAAAGGCTCATACTCCATGAGAGCCCTTGTGCCATGCCTAGGTCTCGGTGACAGGACCACACCAAAAGGCCTAACTACAGCACTGGGCCTAAGCTTTAGTGACAGGACCAGGCTTCAAAGCTAGGCCTCAGCAGTAGAACCAAGCCTCAGGGCTGGGCCAAACTCTGGCCTAGGCCTTGGTGCCAGGACAAGGCCTCAGAGCCAGGCCTCAGTGCTGGATATGTCTCAGTGCTGGTTCCTGACCTCAAGACCAAGCCAAGCTGCCTTGCCGGGATTGTGTCTAGACCTCAGCATTAGGACAATGTTCCAGTAGTGGCCCTGGCGTCAGGCTTAGGCCTCAAGGCTGAGACCAAGACTTGGCTTGAAGCCCAGCCCAGGCTTATTCTTTGGTGATGAGACCAGGCCTTAGGACCAGTCCCCAACTACAGGCCTAGGTCTCAGGACTGAACCCTGATGATAGACCATGGTCTTGGCACTGGGACCAAAACTCAGATTGGGCACCAATGCCAAGTTAGCCCTTGGCAATGGGACCAGTTCTAAGTACCAGGCCCAGCCCAAGCTTAGGGCTTGGCATCAAGATTGGCTCAAAGGCCTGGTCCTGCCAAACCCCCCCCCCCTTTTTTTTTTTTAATGAAAAAATTATGAAAATAACCCAAACATTTTGGGTATTTTTGTAGGATGCTATTTTCTGTTTGTTCCATTCAGAACAAACCATAAATTGTTGCATGTTTTTCATTCATTAAAAATGAATGCACATCCTTAGCAGATATTGAAGTGCATTATGTTAAATCAAATATTCATGAAGTATTTACGCACACAAGGGCACGCCGGGGGTCCCATAATGAGTAACTTTACTTCTGCTATGGATGGCATGCAAGTATTAAAATAAAAAAAATCAGGGAGATCATGTGACACTGAGGGCAAGAAAAGATGTAGGGAAGCTTTGCTCTGGGGGCTATCTACATTCATCCAGTCTACATACATTTTTAGAAAAGTCTAAAAGATGCCAATAGCTTGAAGAACTTATTTTTAGTTTAAATCAGTGGTTTGCTGAGCTATGATTACTAGAGAGGCAAATAAAGAAAAGCTGCCCCTGCAAGATCCCAAGAAGGCGACTGAGACTGTGAACCTGGTGATAAAAGCATTAGAACCTAAGGCCTGGATTTATCAAAATGTGGTAAGTACCACATGCGATTGCAAAAGGGGCGTGGTTTATGCAAAAATTCAGTTTATTGCAATTTGTGCTAATTACCTATGTGAAGAGCTAAGTTAGTGCACATTGTGATAACATCATCTGAATGTGTTGTATTTTGTGCATATGACCACTGCATGGACCATTTTTTTGAGAGAGAGAGAGCCTGAACATAATGTCATCCCTGTAGGTATTTGAATCCCTATGGTAGGCCGACCTAGTAACTCGAGGTGGGGTTTAGGTATGAGTGTAGGGGGTTAGGGGCCACGTTGACATTCTATGTGGCACATACGAACAGAACAGTGGTCTCTTGTGAAGATTTGATGACCTTTGGAGTGAGGAAACTCACTCCAAGATGAGATTTGGGCAATGTTCTCTCCACCTAGCTTGATGGTGAGGAAACTCACTCCAAGATGAGATTTGGGCAGTGTTCTCTCAACCTAGCTTGATGGACTCTCTACCTGGGTAACATCAAGCTAGGTGGAGAGAACTTTGGTGCAGGGTCATCTGAAGTTGGGCTGGTTGTGATGTCCAATAGCTGTAATGGGGGGGCATCTTCTTGGTGGATATAAAAAGCCAAGCCAGGGCCAGGAGTAAGGGTAGGGAAGTTGGGGTGGGTTAGGGTAGTATTAGGGGCTGGGGGTCAGCTAGGTAAGCTGGAGAATCTGCTCTTGCAAACGTCTTTACAATAAATACATTCATTGAATTCTAACCTATTTTCTCTAAAGTACAGGGATTACTGTGAGAGATGGGTGGGGTGAGGGGGAGAGTCTCAGATTCAGAAAGTGCAAGAAATAACATCTCACCTTTGTCATTGAAACACGTTTGATGCTGCCAACCTATTCTGCTTGGTTGCTCATGGATGTTTTGTTTCTACATTGCTCTTAGATACCATAAATATAGACAAGTTTACTGTGCACATTTTGTCAAGTCTTTGGAAATGAAAGGACAGAGGGAGGTAAGAAGTTATTGCTCGTGTTATTGAAGTATTTGTTCTGTGTAGACAATGCTACCCAAATATGCCCATTAAACCAGTTTCCATAGAGTTAAAGTCACTTAAGTTAGACCTTTCCTAGATCTTAGAATACAGGTTAGATGCCAGGATTAGTATTACTGATGGATTAGGATCCTAGCATCCCACCAGTTGCAGCATACTTACTTTTTTTTTTGTGAACTAAGATTATAGACAATTGATATACATGCCTACCCCCTCTCCTGTGTCTGGCAGACTGTGGCTGTATGATGGCTTTGGTGGTATTATATACAAGTTCTTACACTGTTAGTAGTGTATTTTAAATAATTGCAATTTATCAATTCACCGTTGCCATGTCCCTCCCTAATCTGGATTTTTAAATTCAATTTTGTACTCTTTGTTAAATTTGACTGAAAAATGTCATCCCAGAGCTGCCTGTACTGTCTGAGGAATTCATTATCCTTCATGTACCTCAGAGATCACAGTGCACATGAGAAGGACATCATAAGTAGGAAGTGTAAAGGTGCATTGGCTCTGGACTCAGGGGCTAATAATCCGTCACACACACACATACACACACACACACTGATTTGGAAGATTGATATTTGATAATGGAGCCTAAGAAGAGTTGTCCACTGCTGCCCATGCATGAGAATGGTAAAAGGGCAAGCTGTCCTTTAGGAACCTCATCTCTGCAGGAGATGCAAGCAACATTAGCAGAGGGATTCTGGTGCAGCTCCATAATTACAGGGTGATGGTGATGCTGATTCAACAAGCTTGTTTTCTCTATGTGTAAATTAGTCTTTTTTTCTACAGACAACTCTATCTCAATAGAGCTGAGAATGCTAATCTTTGAAGAGTTCCTTCTGACAGCAGTTAAAAATATTGCCAGATAAATAACTCAATAAACATTAAATCATATCTGGGACTATTATTATTTAATTGACTTATTTTTTGCATTTAGCATGCTTATTGCTATATCATTTTGATCTGAATCTAGAGAATTTGAACTGTTAAATCCCAGATTATGGCCAAACTAATTATAATCCAATATTGTGATTTTTTTGACCCGCCTCTATTTCAAGGATTGCTGACTTGAGATGGGATCCATTTCTCAAAGAAGAGGTGCAGCATCTTTCCACATAGAATGGCAAACCTACTGAGGAGGGTTTTAAACTAGAATCATCAGGGGTGGGTGAACAAAACCCTAAGGTAAGTAAAGCACTGAATATATATAAATGGAAAATAAGGGGGGAAAAAAGCAATATTTAGAAAGCTATGTGCACTAATGTTCATAGTATGGGGAATAAAGTCCCAGATCTAGAGGCAGTCTTGAATGAAGCTGATTTCGATATAGTAGCAGTCACAGAGATCCATTACATGGAAAATCATGACTGGGATATAGAGAAACCCAGCTACAATCTATTCAGGAAGGACCAGGTAGGAAGGAGGCTTGGCATTATATATCAAAACAGTATTAAAGCAACAGCAATTCTGGGCTTACGTGGTAAGGAGGAGGCACTGAGGGTTAATCTAGAGAGAGGGAATGGAATATCTGTTTATAATGGTGTAATATAAAGACCTCCATCACAGACAGAAGAGATGATGGATGCAGATTTAATGGAGGATCTTCACAGGACTATAGTGAAAGGGGAGGTACTGCTGCTGCTAGGTCATTTTAATCTTCTAGATGTTGATAGGGACATCCCAACTGCAGTATCCTCTAGAAGCAGAGATATCCTAGTTTCTCTGTAAGGAGAACTGTTCTGTCAACTGGTAATAGAACCCACATGTGAGGGGGTGACACTGGATATGGTGCTTACCAACGGGAACAGTATTTCTGATGTTAAAGTGGATGATCACCTGGGAATCAGTGACCACTGGATAGTATAGCTCAATATTAGGATGCAAGTGATGAAGGTTCTAAGACAAGGGCCCTAGACTTCAGGAAAACTTACTTTCTCAGAACGGGGAAGTACAAGGAGTCATTATCTGGATGGGAAAACCTAGGAGAAATAGAAGGTTTCATGCATATAAATACTTTTAAAATTAGCCCATCATTAGCAACAGATCTGGGTCACTGTGCCATGGACTCAGGCTCTGCAAGACTGCAGTACATGGGATTTGGAGAGTTTGTCTCGATGCATAAAGGAATTAATCACTGCATAGTAAATCCAGCTATGCTGAAAATGGAGTTGGTACAATGTGTCAATAAGAAAAGTGAAGTTGTCAGTGACAACCTGGAAAACTGATAGTAAAAAGTATTTTTATAGCAATCCTGCTCAAGTCTCCGGCAAAGAGAAATTAGGTGGAAAAACAGTTACCTGAAGGAATTATAGAAATACATATATTGACACTTTCTCTACCATATTGACATTATACAACTCAACTGTTTTGAAGAGGTTTATGGTAAATAATTTTTTATATTTCATGTTATGGTGATATGGGTGTTCATTTCCTATTTCTAAAGATTATATAGGAATCGAAATGATGTCAGACTCTTTGAGATCACTTAAAAATGTATCAAATTAAGCATGAGACTTCCAATGCTCCAAGGGATTATTTATTTTAATTCTTTATGGTATGAATGACATCAATTTCAATCATGCTTATCATTTACAAGGTGTGAAATGATAATAGAATATATCCTGGTGAAAAAAAAAGTGATCAGATTGGTACAGAAATAATAACTTGAGCAGGTGGGACAACCAGACACTCTTTCCCACCCTCCCTTTACAAATACACAAGACACAATTTAAGGGTTAAACAAGGTTGCAGTTTATTGATACAACAATCCAGAACCCTAGACAAACACATCAAACCGACAAGCCTCCTCCTCCCCCCTCCAATTTAGCAGCTCACTGCCACAACCCAGCAGTATTCTGCTTCCGCCCACCCCCAACCATCAAGAGTGCACTGGGATCTTTATTACCCAACCTGTCCTCTCTAACATGCCCTTAACGTGAGAGTACCATCCAGCTGGGTGATGATCCCCCCCTTAAAACCTGCTTCATGAAGTGGCCCCCCCACCCTGCTACAACAGCCCCCATCATTACATCTTACGTTACCCACAACATCAGTTTTACCTATTAACAACCCCCAGGCTTGGGTTTTCTGCACCAATTGAAACAAACTCAACACACAAGAAAAACACCTTTGTTACAAAACCAAACCAGGGAGAGAGGGGGTTCCGGACCGCCGCTGAACGACCTCCTGCAGTCGATCTCCTGCCGGCGCCATTTTCCGAACGGAAAACGATTCGCGGCAAGAAATCGCTTCCTGAACCCCGCTGGACTCCCAGGAACTTTTGGCCAGCTTGGGGGGGCCTCCTGACCCCCACAAGACTTGCCAAAAGTCCAGCGGGGGTCCGGAACGACCTCCTGCGTCGAATCGTTTTTGTCTATGGCCGCCGCCATTTTGCGGCGGCCATTTTGCAAAATGGCGCTGGCTGAAGACAACAGGATTCAATTGAGGGGGCCGTTCCGGACCGCCGCCGTTCTGGACCACCGCTGGATCCCCAGGTTATTTAAAGCATTTTGGGGGGGTTCGGGAGGGTGGGGGATTTAATTTAAAGGGTCGGGGGTGGGTTTTAGGGGGTTTTAGTGTGCCGGTTTTCCTGCCCTCCCCCTTCCCCCGATTTACGATTTTTTAACGATAAATCGGGGGAATTGGTATTGTATTGTAGCCCTAACGATTTTTGACGATTTAAAATATATCGGACGATATTTTAAATCGTCAAAAAACGATTCACATCCCTAGCAGTTTCTGGCAGCTATAACTGAACAGGTCAACCTGCCATTGACCATGAAATCCATACCTTAGGCATTCATTGGTTGAGGTTGTATAGTACCAGCTCCAGAATGATTTAGACTAGAATTTGCTAGAAATCTCAGTCTTTGCTGGGATTGCAGAGAACCATATCTGTGCTAAGGCACTTTCTCAGCTTAACACATCCTTGTGAGGATAACCTTTCTTTTACTTCCTCAGGCACTAGCAAAATACAGTAAAAAGTGTCTAGTATGAATCCTTGTTATTTTGCTTGTTGCTGTTTGCAAATTAAATCTTTTTTTTTTCTGTTCATAGTGCTCGCTATTTGTTAAGAAACCTTTCAGCCCTAGGCAGATTGGCTTGACCATTTTAGTCCATAGCAATCATTTGCTATGTTACTCTGCTAAACTGATCTATAAAGTAACCACTGGTTGAAAACAAAGATAATTAGTGTCCTCGAACATATTATGAATCTATAAATAAAGCAGAAAGCAGTTATAAAGTCTATAGTGATCTTTAAAATCATCTATGAGACAGATTTATTAAACCTTTTCATTAGACACAGAATGGGAAAAATAAGTGAAGATGTGGTCTGGTGGTTAGGGCAGTGGTTGAAAACTACTGAAATCAGAATTCCTGCTTCAGCCACTGTCGTTTCTTGAGATCTTGGGCATGTCTCTTCACCTCCCTTACTTCAGGTACCAAAATTGCAAGCTCTTGGGGATAGGGACTTACCTACTGTACCTGAATTACCTTGAGCACAGAATTGGAAAAGTAAATCCAGAATCAAAATCCTTAGTAACTCAGGGTTACTAATGATTTAGTAATAGGGTTCAGTTAATCCAATTTCTCCTTGACCTTTTGAGGGTAAAAAGTAGATAAAATACAGGTCTTGATGAATAGCACCTATTGCAGAAAGAGATATTCAACAGAAAAAAAGATATGTGAGTTATGGAGGAGGAGGAAGAGTTAACAGAGATAATCCATTAATATTTTTAATTCCAATCATTGACATACCTGGAAAGAGCCTGTCACCTATAGGTATACTCATCTTTTATTCACCTTTTTCAAAGCCTAAGATCTAAATCATTCTTCTGAGTCAGTCTGCTACTGCTGCTCCAGTGTGTAGTTATTATTACTTTTTACTTCTTAAAATATTAGGAAACACAGCTGAACAAACCCTCTTATTCTAACCTAGCAGATATAATAATAATTGTTTAACAGCCTTCCCTTGTTTATAACTTCCCTTTAATCTACTCTCCTGGCTATTAAAGCCCAGTGAAAGGTATTTGGTTTTCTCAGCATACACAGGGCCTCTCATTTTTTTCTTTTATTACATAGGATGTGATTATTTTTATCCTTCAAAGCTGATGAATTTCTTTCAGCTAAAATTTGTTCTAAATCTCAGATTTGGGTGAATTGAGCCCATATGAATTTCCCCTTGGTCTTGTTTTCATTTGTAGAATAAGATGAAAACCAACCAGAAACATATCAGCTTTAATAATAAAACTGCTGTTGCAGGCTTTGTAGAAAATCTTTTTTTAATTCCTACTCAGAGTTTATCCCCTAAAGTGAAGCAAATATTATTAAAAATGTTATTAATATCTGCAATAACATTTGATGGAAAAAAGCTCTGAAAGACACTGGCAAACTATTTAGTAGCTTTTGAATTTGCTTTCAGCAAATGTAAAAATTCAGATAACCCTAGGTGCAAAGATGTCATAAAGTAAATACAAATCAGAGTCAGGAAAGAATGAATGCAATACAGCTTAATCTCTAATAATAATAAAAATGCTTAGCCTACATCAATGCCCTAAAATACAGTATGTGTTTATTGTTTTATATAAATATTGATGTATATAAATTGGAATATAAATTATGAATGCTGCCAAAAACCATAAAAAATCAGGACATACAGTATACAATGGTAGGGATGTGCAGAGCCAAAAAAGTGTTTTTGTTTTTGTCATTTTTTTATTTTATGCTTTTGTATTTTTTTAAATTGTTTTGGTTTTTTTTTTTGTTCTGATTTGTTTTCGACAAATAGTACAAAGTGACAGTAACTTTCAAAGTGGCGCAAGGGCATGCATTGACACGAGTGCAATGATGTGCTCCCAGATAGGTGGCTATTTTCTAACTTGCACACACACATGTGTGCGCGTTTCTAAATACTCAGGGTGCATGCACATATGCGTGCAATTTTAAGTGTGTGGGCGCCCAGACTCATAAATTGGATTTCTAGCTTGTTAAGTCAGGGTATTTTAAAATGGACACACATCCACACCATGACCAGTTTCACCAGTTCATCCACCAGTTCACTCAGTTTACAGTTCGGTCCTCCAAACCCTCCTGGTTTAAAGTCCTGCATGCCACCTAGTTACCCCATAGCTGAAGTAAACTTATGCAGCAGTAGACCTGGTTGCACACTGGGACAAGTAAGTCTTTATGTGCATATCTCTTGGCCACTCCCTGAAATGCCCACACCCTGCCCAGACCATGCCCCTTATTGGAATTGAGTGAGATGTGCGCACTGCGGGAAATGCGCGTACATCTGGGTGGCTTTTAAAATTCAGTCAGCACACGCAAGCCCGACTTGCATGTGCATCCCCCAATTGATGAATGTGCCAGGCTTTAAAAATCTGCCTTACAGTTTGCAGATTGTGCACACAGTTTTCAAACTGTGTGCACTATTTGCCAAAAATGAATCAGAATTAAAATGTTGGGGTTCTGATTGCTGAATTTGTTTTATTTGAAACAAAACAGGCTCATTTGTCCCACTTTCCATTTTTGTTTCAAATGAATGCATGGCGATATTCTCAGAGGTAGATTTTAAAAGCCTGGTGCGTGCATTTCATTGGAGGATGTGTGTACAAGTCAGGCTTGCGTGAGCCAACCGGATTTTAAAAGTCGCCCAGATGCACACGTGCCTCCCGCAGCAGACACATCTCACTCGATTTCAAAAAGGGGCATGGTCTGGATGGGGTGTGGCATTTTTGGGCATGACCAATAGATGTGTGCATAAATAATAATGTGCCGCGACGCATGCCCAAGTCCACTGCCACATAAGTTTACTTCTGCTATGGAGTAAGTTTAAAAAACACATAAAGTGCCATTGCGGAGGGTTTTAAAAGGTTTGGGGTAACTAGAGGGAGTGCAGGCTATTAAACCAGGGGGCTTTGGAGGACCTAACTGTACACTGGGTGAACTGGTGGATGAACTGGTGAAACTGGTCATGGCGTGAATCACAACTGCTTTAAAATACACTGACTTACATGCTAGAAAGCTGATTTATATGCACACTCTTAAAATGCATGTATGTGTGTACACCCTGGCTATTTTATAACATGCACATATATGTGAGCACAAGTTATAAAATGGCCATGTATCTGGGTGCGCACCAATGCACACACATCAATGTATGCATGCACACCACTCTGAAAGTTAACATCCGAGGTAGCAATTATTTATTATTTATTTATTTGTTAATTAATGGCATTTGTTATTCACATCATCCAACATCTGATCAGTGCAGAGTACAATTAAACATACATAAAATCATATTTAAAACAAACATGTCTTAATTAAAACACAATAATAATAAAACTCAGTCGCCATATACTTGTCTAAAAATCTCTGCCTTTATCCTAAACAACTTCGTCTTTCCTAAACTAAATATCTAAAGTATTCCTTAACCCTAGCCTCATTATTGAAAAGGCTCTAACCCCTTCCTCCTTTAAACTAGAAACACTTAACAACTCATGTGTGCCAGAATGAAGTGACCACACAGAACAGTATGGCTTCACCAGTTCTGTCGTACTAAACCCCTCTTCAAAATGTAATATCCACGTTTTGAAAAAATTCTGTCTGAAATCAGCAACCAATGCAACACCTCAGATGGTAACTTTAATATTACATATATGTGCGTATTCAGGCTTGCACCAAAGGACATGGCCATTTTATATCATACATGCATATATGTGCGCATGGTATAAAATAGGCTGTACACATGCAAATGTGCACGTTATTTCAAGTAGGTATACTCCTATGCACACAAATACCACGTCTACCGCGTAAATGGGGGGCATTTTAGTAGATGCAATTACCAGTAGGGGTGTGCATTCATTTTGAACTTAAATGGAAAACGCAACTTTTTTTTTTTTTTTAACTTAAAAAAAAGATGAGGCTTAAACGATCGGATTTCCAACTTATTCAACATAGCTATGTTGAATACGTTGTAAATCGCGATTGTTGATCTAAATAAAAATTTAAACCCCTCACCCTCCTTAATCCCCCCCCCCAAGACTTACCAAAGCTGGCCAAAAGTTCCGTGAGGGTCCGGGAGCGGACGCGTGGGGAATCACGTGACGTCGGCGTCACGTCGGAGTGACGCGGCGTCACGTGATTCCCCTCGGGTTCGCTCCCGGACCCCTCGTTGGGCCCAAAAGGCACTTTTGGCCAGCTTGGGGGGGTCAGGAGGCCCCCCCAAGCTGAGCCCAACGAGGGGTCCGGGAGCGAACCCGAGGGGAATCACGTGACGCCGCGTCACTCCGACGTGACGCCGACGTCATGTGCTCCTTGCAAAGGAGTTCAGGAATGGCGTCCTGACCCCGCTGGACCACCAGGGAGTTTTGGTAAGTCTTGGGGGGGGGGGGGATTAAGGCGGGTGAGGGGTTTAAATTTTTATTTGCACATATGGACATAGACTCAACTTATGGAATTCTCCATATGTCCATATTGACTGCAAATGGGACCCCCTTTCGACTTATGGACTTATGAACTTAAACTTTTGGTCTGCACATCCCTAATTACCAGTTTTCCCAGTTTGTTCCCAGTTTGCCCAGTTAAAGGATATGACTTCCTACCCCCCTAGTTCAATAACCTCCCTTTTTCCCTGTTAATCTTGACCTTTTCTAATTTACAAGCCATCCATAGCAGAAGTAAAGTTACAGGGGCAGGGGATAAGGCAGAGCTAATTAATACAATGTATGTGAATTTTCAGAAAGCATTCACTAAAGTTTCTCAGACTCCTGAGGAAATTAAAAAGTCATGAGATAGAAGGTGCATGTAAGTCTATATGAGCACATCTCTTAGTATTCTCCTGACATGCCCATGCCCACCCTTTTTTTTGGACAGCTTTTAAAATCTACTCGGCATGGGCCAGCCGGACTTTCTCTCTTATCTCCCATTTTTGGTGCGTGCAGAGTTTTAAAATTCACCTTTTAATATTGGAGTCATATCCTCATGATACCCCACCCCAACAATTACTCTTGCAGCCCCATTGTGGAATAACTGCAATGCTCTAAGCAAGCATCATCTTAGGCAAATCAAAATATAATGCATTGTATTAGCCAATCTAATTATTACAAGGGTTTGTATCACCATTCTAAAATCAGATGAAGAAAGCACTGGCGTTAATTGCCAAGCTGTCCTAAACTGGAAAACTGCAGACTTAGCAACGTTCTGTATTTGAGGCTTCATTGCCAATGTGGTATCTAAAATAATGCCCACATTTCTAGCCTCTTTAAGTATTGGAATTACAATTCCTCCAAAATTAATCTCTTGAGTTTTATCTAAATTCTGCCAACTAACCCATAAAATAACTGTCTTTTTTTATGTTTAAAAGGAACTGTTTCCTACCTAGCCAATTCTGCATGGCATTTAGACAATCATTAAACTGCTGAATGGGACGTGTACCATCAGAATTATACCTCAAACAAAATTGCAAGTTGTCGGCATAAATGTGATACGGCACCTGCAAAGACTGGAACAGCTCATCTATAAGCTATAAATATACTTTAAATAAAATAGAAGACAAAGATGAGCCCTGCTATACCCATGAAGATAATATACACCATGATGATGATCTTCCATTCATTACATTTTTTTGCTCACGGTCAGACAAAAAGGAGGAAAACCATGCCAAGCCTAAAGTAAAATTCCTATTGCATGTAATTGAGACAATAACAACTGATGATTAACAGTCAAATGCTGCAGCAACATCCAATTGTATTAATAATACTGAATACCCCTTATCCAGTTCCTGCAGCAAATAATCCAAATGTGAAACTAATAAGGTTTCCATCCAGAAAAGTCTTTTAAATCCCATCTGATATTGATCCAAGATAAGATTAGCTTCCAAATAGTGTTCAAATTGTGTTGACACCCATTTCTCCAGAAATTTACTGTCAGTCAGTAAATTAGAAATCTGGCCGAAATTCAAAAAACTCTGATCCTGGCATATCTATATCTTTCCATATGGGATGTGCACGCATATTGAAAGATAAAAATGTTGTTTCAACACCCTTGGTACCCTTCAATGAAAGACATAATCACCTTATCCACATATTCTAGCAAACTTGTAATTAACCAAAATGGTACAGGACTGTAGGGGAACTCAATGATTTTAATTTAGAGATAATGTTTGAAACATCTCCATCCTTCATCAATAAATCCATGACCAACGTGTACCCTTGTATCGTATCACAGATTCATTTGCACCTAATCTGTCATATTTTACCATGGAACTCTGCAAGTTCATATGCTTTACTTTAAAAAAAGGAAAATCGGCTAAAACATCACAGTCAACCTCTTCATTTTGCCTAATAGACCTGTGCACAAGTGATTTCACCACACTAAACTCCCTGTGGCTTACTTATTGCTGTCTTAATTCACTCAGAATAACATGCACTTTATTTTATTCACCTCCTCCATATATTCCCCCAAACATTTAATATACTCCACCTTATCTATTTCCAATTAACTCTCTTTCCTTTTACTAACTAAGGGGGTCATTTTCAATAGCTTTCACACGCCAAAAGTCCCTTTTTGCTTGTGATAGGATGATCGGGGCGGAGTCGGCCCCGGAAGAGGAGGAGCCGGGGCAGCACCGGGGCCGACGCTGCAGACATTGCTGGCGGCGAAAGGTAAGGACCCTTATCGCCACCAGTTTCATGCCGAACAACTACACCTTTTATGGTGTAGTTATTCGGTGTAAAAGCCATCAGCCAGCGCACCACAGTGGCGCGATGGCTGCCGGCTTTGGCAGCCCCCCCCCCCCCGCTTCGTCCCTCCACCCCCAGTAGTGCGCGATTCACTATTCTCTGCGAGAATAGTGAATCCAGGCCTAAATCCTCTGAAAAACATGCAAACTTCTTTTTTTAGTTACAAATCTTACACATAGCAGCTAACTGACTGTAAATGCTCTTTAATTGTGCAGACCACTGAGCAATTAAATAATCAAAACCAATTCAATTAAAATCAGCTGCAAAACCCATCTGATTCCACACTCTTTTAAAGTGCTTAGGATCAATTCTCAGTTGTATTTTTTGAAAGCTCTACCACCAAACTCATGCCTTTATAACACCAAATAATGCATAATGATTCGACCACAGCACTGGCATTACTTAGCTACAGAAATCAATTACTTTTCTTTTTTATACAGGGTTTCTTAAAAAAAAAAAAATCAATAGCCTATTTTGACATTGAGTTCATCTGAACATATCTGTTTTAATTTTTACTGTATTTGTTCTATTGAATTTATGAGAATTTTTTAATTTAATGTTTTAATTAGGTTCTAATTGTAACTATTTTCTGGTTTTTATTAGTTGTTCTAAATGCTTGATTTTAATTGTATATCTACAATTGTGTACCTTCTCCTGTGGGCTGCTTTGCCATAAGTGGTATAGAAATAAAAAGTAGCATAACATAACATAACATCAACTGTTGGCCATGCATATAATCTGGACACATTACTAAATCAAGAGTATGCCCCCATCCAGTCTGCTGGTTCTCTAACCAACTAATGAAGCATTATCAACCTGCAAATTAAAATCCCCAACAAAAAAAACAAATGAGTTTGTTAATGTCTGATCTTCATCAAACCTTCAAATTACTGCAATTGTTGTTAATGCTGGAGGAGCATATAGCAAGCAAAACTGAAAATGTAATAATTTAACCAATATCACATGACCACTGTATCTCAAAAATGATATGGCTGCATTGGAAAAAGTACAGAGTTGGGTGAACAAAATGGTAAAGGAGATAGAAGGTCTCACCTATAGTATAGAAAGGGGATAGAAAGGCTAAAGAGGTCAGGGCTGTTCAGCTTTCAGGGGTGTGGGGGATATGATAGAGATCTATAAAATTATGAGTGTAATAGAATTGGTAAATGAAAGCAGTTATTTTCTTTTTTAAAAAAAAATATAGAAAGTAGAGATGTGAATTGTGTCCTCGATCGTCTTAACGATCGATTTCGGCTGGGAGGGGGAGGGAATCGTATTGTTGCCGTTTGGGTGTGTAAACTATCGTGAAAATCGTTAAAATCGTGAGCCGGCACACTAAAACCCCCTAAAACCCACCCCCGACAAAGGCCCTTCTCCTCAGATTGCTCGGTGTGGGTGGGCGGCCAGCTCTAGGAAGACTCCTGGTGGTTCTGAACGTCTTTCATTTAAGAATGATGGAGGCCACTGAGTTCTTTAGGATCTTCAGTTCTGCAGAAAGTTTTTGTACCCTTCCCCAGATCTCTGCCTCAACACAATCCTGTCCCGGAGGGCAACAGACAAATCCTCTGACTTTATGGCTTTGATTTTGCTCTGACATGCACTGTCAACTGTGGTACCTGACATAGACAGGTGTGTGCCTTTCCAAATCATATCCAATCAATTGACTTTACCATAGGTGGACTCCAATCAAGTTGAAGAAACATCTCAAGGAGGATCAATGGAAACAGATGCACCTGAACTCAACTTTGAGTGACATAGAAAAGGGTCTGAATGCTTATGTAAATGTAATATTTCAGAGATTTATTTTTTTAAATTAATTTGCACAATCTATAAACCTGATTTTGCTTTGTCATTATGGGGTATTGTGTATAGATTGAGGAGGGAGAAAATGCACATTATCCATTTAGAATAAGGCTGTAACTTAACAAACTGTGGAAAAAAAGTGAAGGGTCTGAATACTTTCTGAATGCACTGAATATGTGCTGTTATTCTGTTTGGGAGCGGGTGTAGCTTTGTGCATGTATATTTATGCCCACACTTTTGAAAATTGAAAGTATGCACAAATCAAGTTCCTGCCCCAACTCCAGCCCCAGAATGCCTATTTGCACTGTGCATAAAAGTACATACAAAATCGCTTTTGTACATATTTTTAGATAAACATACCCCGGTAATTTTTAAAAGGCTACTTAAGGACATAAATCCAAGTGTTATGTATTTAAATGGCTTTGAAAATTACCCCTATTACATTTATTTTGCCCTGTTCTCCGGTATTGCAAGTTTCTCTTACAGTTGCTTAAAGTTTGCTTGTTTTAACTACTTTGAATACAGTAAATGTATTTCATGTGAAAATGTGCTAACCTCATTCGTTGCTCCCATTTCCAGTTAATTATTGAATATTTTAAAGAACGATGGCCCCAGTACATATCTTTGGGACAATCTACTTTTCATCTCTATTGGGAAAATTGATTATTGAGTCCTACTTTTTGTTTCTTATTATTTTACCAGTTACTAATCCATAAAAAGAAACTACCTTTTCTCTCATGACTTTTTAATTTCCACAAGAGTCTTTTATGAGAAACTTTATTGAATGCCTTCTGAAAATTCAAATACATTGTAATAATTGGCTCAGCCTTATCCACATGCTTACTTACCATCAAAACATTGTAATAGATACAACTTTCTTTTGCTAAATCCATGCTGGCTTTTCTCCATTAAACCACAATTATGCATTTGCTATCATTTTTATATATATTTATTAAAGGGATGGCAAATGTTTAGCAAAATGTAAGTTATTTCAAATTCTAAACTATGAGGCTTTTAATGATAGGTTAGGAATTTACTAATAGCAATTTAATAGAACTAGTTTCTCAAGCGTTTGATACTTTTTGAACTTAATAGTGTCCCCTGAATTTCCTCCCCCTGTAACCTAACTCTCATCATAGCCCAACTCTTAGTAGCTTACTTATAGGCTGATTAATAAAGGGTGCTAAGCTTTGTGCACATGTTAATGCAGGGCTATATGTATATTTTTGTGCACAATAGCTTATTTACAATTTAACAGGTTTAGTGTACAAAACTGAGTGCACAAATTAGCACTCTTTGGTGCAAATCCTATGTTAATCAAAGAGTTAGCTATTACTTCCCAAAGCGGAGAAGTGCATAGGCATGTTTTCTTAAAGCTGGAAATTTAACTCCTAGTCAGAGGAGGAGTAACATTTATGGGGCTGATATTACTCTACAGGGCAAAATCTGGAGTTCATGGTGCAGGTATTCTGTATTCAGGATATATGTACAAAAACCATGATTTATACTCAAATTCAATTTTCAGCTCTTCTTCCATCCTGTGTCTATGGGAAAATATCTTAATAAATCAGACCCTGAACTAAAGTGTGGGTGAAGCAAACCCAATTCCTCAGCCTATTAAATACCATCAAAACTGGGTGATTCGTTTAATTCTAGATTGTGAACCCATTATTGTATTTGTAGGATGGCAGATAACATTTTGACCAATTATCCCAAAATGTCACATTCGGTTGTGAAAGTGTTCCTGAGTAGATGCAAATGTGGATGAATTTTTGGAGCTTGTAAAATGATGTAAATTAGTTTTCCATCCTGTAAGAGTTCAGCAAACTTTAAAGGGCCTGATTCATCAAGGTATTTTTCCCATAGACACAGAATGGGAAAAGAGCTTTAAAGGGCTGTGTGTGCACTTATAAACCTGCACATCTTGCTGCATGATTCTGTGAGAGAGAGAGAGAGAGTGAGAGAGACTCCCTGTAAGGCTCAGTCTGATACTCTATATATGGGACATTGTAAGGGGGCACTTTGATTCGGGGTGAGTTTTCGGGAGATGGGTTGGGGTTCGAGGGGTGTTGTGACAGACACATTCAGAGGTATCCATTGTAAAATTGACATCAGTAAATCATTTTTGACCTTATAAGTGATGAAAAGGAGTTGATTTGTACGATGCAGCTAGCAGAGACTGCAGTGTTCAAATCAACTCCTCTTTTTAGATTTTTCATCACTTATAAGGGCAAAAAAGATTGAATCAAAGTGCCCCCGAACAATGATCCCTATATAGAGTATCAGACTGAGCCCTATAAAGAGGCATGACCTCTCGCTCTCTTTCTCTCCCCTCCCCTGCCATTTCACCAGAGTCCTGTGTCTAACAAGGAGCTGCAGCAAAGTGCCACACATAATATATGCATGCCGGCTGAGGAAAATTTGGAGTTACATGTGTGAGTTATGGCCACGCCTCTAGAATGCAGATGCCCTGCCCCTTTTCTGCCTACGTTTCTGGGTGAGCATACCTCAATGTACGTGCGCCCTTCCTGTGGTCGTTTTTGCCTACACAAGGCTTTTAAAATCTACTTTTTAGTGAGACAGGCAGTTTGTTGTTTCAATTTAAATTCAAACTCACATCAGAAAAGAACTTGGTTCTTTTGGACTGAACCAAAACCCTATAACCCTAAGATTAATTGATCTGAATTCAATAGAAAGTTGTGTTTCTACCCTGAATTAGTTACTGTAAAAAACGTTATCCTCTGTTGCATCTATTCATGCCTGGCAACATAATCTCATCACCAATCAGCTGCCCAGATTTCGCATACCGCAATCACATCTTTGACTTCATACCTTGGCTTCTACTAGCTCACAGTTCATCTTGACCACAGGTCCTGCCAGGATTCATTCTGCCACCTTCCCTCAGAACTAGTAAGCATTGCAAATTGCATGTGAAATGCTTCAGTGCATTAGCATGAAGGTCTGATCAATAAATGACTGATTCACTCAGTAGTCAGGAGGCTTCACAGAATGTTAAGGTCAAGCCTGATGAGAATGCAAGGGTACAAATGTCACTCAGTGATTGCATTGATTTGACATTAATTAGGGTATTGTTTCTACTTACATCCTACATTAATACTGCAGCATATTAGAAAACTGGAATGTAGCACTAGCAGAAAATGCTGTTAGATCATGAAGTGAAACAGCTTCTTCTGTCAAAAAAAAGAGAACTCTCTCTGAAAAGCAATTCATATTTTACAGGACCATTATCTCTTGCAGGCCTTTTCAGAATTCGCCCAATAGCCAATTAATAAATAGTAAGGTAGTAATGCAGCAACATAGTACATGATGGCAGAAAAAGAACAATTGGCCGATTCTTCTGCCAAGTTATTTTCATTCATGCCACAATGTAGAGGCAGGACCAGATTTCGGCATCAGCAACACAGGCAAATGCCTAACATGCCAAATTCTAAAGGTACCCAAAAACTAGAACTCCCTATCTTGCTCTCTGATTTCCAGGGGTGAAACCCCTAACCCTGATCCGCTGCCTATGTGTTGCGCTCGGGGGTGGACCCTTGTCCTGAGGCAGTGGAGAACCACTTCCTGGTAGGGACCAGGAGGGAACTGCCCCCAGGGGGGCGGAGCACTGGAGGAGACAGAGGCTAGGAAGAGCTTCACCACTGGAAGCCCGAGATCCCCCGGGAGGAGCCCGTAGGGACCCGGGCCTGGCAGGACTGGCAACTACCACGAGGGAGGTCATCCCGGCACCCGCTGAGGAGCCATGAAGGTGAGCAGGCCCGTGCGAGGGACGGCCTCGGGCGGGGCGCGTATAACACTATGGCTGTTATCATCTTAAATACAGCCCTGTATAGAGGATGTACACTTACTGCACTTTTTTTCTCGGTTTCATTTTCTTTTTTTTCATTCCATTTGTGGTTTATTTAATTCTTTTCAAAATAAAATAACCAGAAAAAAAAAAAGAAAGAAAAGGAATATGGTCCAGGGCTTCTTCTCTATTTCCACCCCCCCCCCCTCTCAACCAAATGAACTCCCAGAATTACTAAATTTTAAAATTTAAAGCCTCTCTCCCCCCAGGTCTGCTCACAATCCCATCTTACCCCTTTCTGGTGTCAATTTTTTAAAACTGTGCCTGCCGGTTCTGAGGCTAGTGCTACTGTGTTGCATGGAGGTAGCTGTGTAATCTCAACAACTAAACAGAACTGGCCTCAGTGTTCAGCAGCTTGAGGCCATTTTGAAAGATCCACCCAGTGGGGCAGGAATTCCTGGGGATCGCTCCTCTTCTTTTTGGCCTTCAGAGACCCCAGCACGAGATCTGAGACAAATATGACAGTCTGACAGGTGCATACCAGCAAAGTTTAAACAATCGGTTCCAGTCCCTCTCACTTAGTCTGTGTGCAAAAGACAGAATTTGAAACTGTCCCCTACATATCCCAGGCGTATACAGAGCATGCGGCACTGTCCGTGAGATTAGGGGTTCTGGAACCCGTCTGCTCTGCTGCACTTCATATCCCCCTCCTCTGCATCCATCAGGGCAGCAGTGCTACAGACATTTCTTCCCTATTACCTCCTCTACACACACAGACAATCTGAATCGTTCAGGAATGACAACGTGTTTTAGTCACATAATTAGACTTTTATTTGCCAGACTTTGCCGGCTTAGCATCTAGAAAAAGATAAACAGTACATATCTCTAACGTCCTTGCTACTAAGCCCCAGTTTAGACTAAAGAAGACAGATCTGCATCATTAGTGGCTTTAAACATACCAGCAACCTTAGCCTGCAGAATAGATATTAAGACCAATAGTTAACAAACTATCCTCAGTAACTTCAGGAGGTTCCCTCTAGAGCCTCCTCCGGCTGGAGATCTCAGAGGTTGTCTCCTGGGACAGGCTTGCTTCCTGGGTTTGGCTGACTAAAGAGGCTCCTCTCTGCTCTGTACTGTCCAGGACTTTGGGCTAAGGTTTCCCGTACCCAATTAACGCTTCCCTCTCATCGGTCTCTCAAACCCTTTACTGGCTGTCAGATAACAATCAGGGCTTTCCTCTCTCTCTTCAGTTTCTTTACCACCCTGGTCCTCTCCTTTCCGTCCTCCTCTTCATTGTTTGCCCTTTTTCCTTTGTCCCTTGATGGAGGCACAGCCCCATCCTATGGACTCTCCTTGGGTGACTCTGAACTCTGCTCTTAGGGTGTGGTGCTTTCTCTCCTCTCTGCCTTGGCTTATTTACACAGTGGCTTACAGTCAACAGGCAAATAACCATAGGGGCGGATCTTTAAACCTGCGCGCGGGCGTAGATTTGTTCGCGCAACCCGACGTGAACAAATCTACGCCCGATTTTATAACATGCGCGCTCTGCAGAGCGCGCATGTTATAAAATCCAGGGTCGGCGCGCGCAAGGGGGTGCACAATTATGCAACTTGCGTGCGCCGAGCCACGCAGCCTTCCTCCGTTCCCTCCGAGGATGCTCCGAAATCGGAGCGGCCTTGGAGGGAACTTTCCTTCTGCCCCCCTGCATCTTCCCCTCCCTTCCCCTATCTAACCCGCCTCCCAGCCCTATCTAAAATCCCCTCCTTACTTTTATCGGGAAAGTTACGCTGGCCTCCGGGCAGGCGTAACTTGCGCGCGCCGGCTGGCTGCCGGCGCACCATCTCCCTGCACACTGCTATTCCTGAGGCCTCAGTCCCGCCCCCGGAACACCCCCAGGCCGGTGCCCCACCCACAGCCCCACCACTGGAATGCCCCTTTTTCAAAGCCCCGGGACATACGTGCGTCGCCGAGCCCAAGCAAGATAGACTTGGTGTGCGCAGGAGCAGCTTGGGGTAGCTTTTTGGGGGTTACGTGCGTATGTTACACACGTAACCCTTTGAAAATCTGCCCCATATCTTGTTATGCTGGTTAAAGTTTTCATCTGGCTTTTTTTTTCTCTGCTCAAACAGGATCTTGGTGGGAAGATACCTGTCAGTATCCATCTTTTGCAATCTCTGTCCCTCGATGGCTGAAATTCATCTTTGGGGCCTTCATCTGTAAAATATTGGGTATCCCCCTTCAGCACAATAATGGATAAGCAGAGACTCTCCAAGGACAGCCCCAAATCACTCTTGCTGCAACATTCTGTACTGGCACCTAGAGTCTGTACTAGCTGCAATGGAAGGCCAATAAGTAGACCATTATAATATTTCAGGTATGACAGAACATATGCTTGAACTACAACCCTGAACCAGCTTACGTCTAGAAATAAACTCAAACTGTATATATATGATGTATAACTTAGTAATATTCAAAAAAAACATCATATTCAAACTCTACATGTAGCTACCGCCGTGTAGTTAATATTGAATAGAGTGAGGAAACCTCATAAAAATGGCGGGCTTTTTAGGTAATAGCCCAAAGGTTGCCAAATTTTTAGTTTTTACAGTCACAATCGTGGTTGAGACTGTAAGTAACCAACTTGTAATCATTGGTTTCCACACTCAGATGACAAATTCAGTCCTTATTTAGAATATTTTTTATACATGCTATAATAGCTTTCAGGCAGTAATAGTGAACTTATCGTAGCAGGACTTGGTCAGCAAATGAAACCGCACAGCCCGACATGGCTCGTGTTTCTTTAGGCTTCATCAGGGGCATAAAAGTGCTGTATCTAAAATAGAAAAACAAGGTCATGTAGACACATAAAGGGCCGGATTTTAAAAGGGTTACGCGCATAAGATACGCATGTAACCCTTTTAAAACGCCCCTGCACTCGCCGAGCCTATTTTGCATAGGCTCGGCGGCGCGCGCAAGCCCCGGGATGTGTGTAAGTCCCAGGGCTTCGTTACGTGCGAATATTATAAAATCCAAAGTACTTTTGTTTGCACCTGGTGCGCGAACAAAAGTACGCGCGTGCGCTGTTTTTTAAAATGTACCCAAATTGTTTCAAGATTTACCTTGTCACCCTGCTGAGAATATACATATGTTTCTGTTATCTGCCAAAATTTATACACTGCTACTCGGTCGCAGCTTTAAGCGAACAACTGGATCCGCCATTTTTTGACCATTTTAAACCTTTTGTTGATTTAGAAAGGAACCAATCAAATGTCAGAGCTAGGTGAACAGAGAGCCAATCAAATGCTATATCAGCGAGGACGATTCAACACTATCATTCAACCTTGCGGTGACTGTGATACGAGCGGGAAAATCCACCACTGCTCGTGATAGTTAAGGCAATAATCAAGGTCGCCTCCACGTTGATTTCTCACTACTTTCTCTAACACAGTCCATTTCAATTGTTCAAAAGTATGGTTAGCTATAATACAATGACTTACAATCGGGGCTTCTAGATTCGCTGTATTTACCCTGCTCCTATGCTCACGGAGCCGGTTTTTAATTTGTCTACTGGTCGGACCCACATAGATTAGGGGACAGGAACACTGTATCAAGTACAGTACATAAGTAGACTCACATGTAGTATCTGATTTTTTTCTTATACTTTTTGCCCATAATAGGATGTTGCCAAAAATGTCCTTCCATAGTGTTGACGCACATGTCACATTTACCACACTGACTGTGAGAGCCTTGCATCGGGAATTGAATGTCCTGTGAAAGGGAGGCATGTACCACTTGATCATGAATATTTTTGCCACGATGATAAGGGAACACCGGGAGTTCTGCAAAAATTGGATGGAGCTGTAAGACGTGCCAATGTCTTTCATATTTGATAGTGCTTTCCACTATCAAATATGATTTGTTGATATGCTGGGGGGTTCTGCTTTTGATAGGGGCTTGGAGACTGAAATCCTTCCTTTGTTCCTTTATTTTGGACTAGAAGCAGCATTCATAGTCAAATTTAATACATGGTCCAAGTCAGGTGTTAAATTTCTACTTTAGCAGGTCCATTATAAATACTGTATAGAGGACAGGATAGAATGCAATTTACTTTAAGCATGCTAAACCTAATTTGCATATGGTACTTCCTCATTTACATGTCAGTATGAGATAATTTTACTATGTTTCCACTAATCTGGCTAGGTAAAGGTGGAGGTGGGCTTTGTATTTTTTTTTAAACTACTGTGCTTGGCTCAAACTGATTTAGATATTGGCTATCAGTATGAAATGTTTGTTACAACAAAATACTGGAAAATATGCTTGGTGTACATGCCTCCTTGCCTAGTCATTAGATTAGTCTTCGCTGAAAAATAATTTGTGTTTGATAATATGTCTAAGAACATTTTTTGAGATGGGAGCTTTTAATTTGCATATTGATGTACTGCTCCCTTGTGCCAGGTGTGATGAGTTTTTAACATCCCTGTCAGCAGTTGGCTGGGAGGAAGTAGTTAGGGTGACCAGCTTCCTGGTTTTGGACCGGACAGTTTGTTTTTTAAGCTACTTGTACAGTATCTGGTTGCAGAGGTAACCATGTGCTTTAATGTCTGGTCAAAGCTGCTTGCGTGGCCCTGGGAAAGCGTTTGAACTATGCCGGCCACTCTGAACATCATCCATTCGGAGAATGGTATGCATGATCCTGGTGCTGGCCTTCCCTTCAATCAGGTGCCTGTTTTTGTATCAGGGAGCTGATACAAGACTTTTAGAAAGAAGTCTTTATATATGGCAGGTGCGCACGTTATAAAATCCGGGGTTGGCGCGCGCAAAGGGGTGCACAATTGTGTACCTTGTGAGCGCCGAACCGCACTGGCTTCCTCCGTTCCCTTCCTCCTAGCCTGACCTTCCTCCCCCTTCCCCTAACCTTCTCTCCACTAGCCCTACTCTAATCCCCGATCTTTATTTTACTTTTTGCACCTGCCTCCAGGCAGGCGCAAGTTGCGCGCGCTGGCCGATTGCCAGCACACGATCTCTGACACAGCGGCAAATGGCCGCTGTGCCAGTAGCCGCTGACCCAGGCCCTGCCCCACCCCCAGACTGCCCAAACCCCGCCCGAACCCTGCCCATTCCCCACCCCTTTTTTCAAGCCCCGGGACTTGCATGCATCCTGGGGCTATACTCATGCCGCCGGGCCCTTTGAAAATAGGGCCGGCGCGCATAAACCCCATACGCCTAAATCCTCCTGGATTTACGCGCATAGGGGCGGATTTTAAATGCCCTGCGCGCGTAAATCCAGCCGGATTTACGCGCGCAGGGCCCTCTTGACCCGGCGCGCAGAGCCCCGGGACGCGCGTAAGTCCCGGGGCTTTGTAAAAGGGGCATGTCGGGGGCGTGCCCGGAGTGACGCAGCGTTTTGGGAGAATGTCGCGCGTGATGCAGCGTTTTGGGGGTGGCGATGCGGGCGTGGTTTCGGCCCGGGGGTATTCCGGGGGCATGGCCGTGGCCTCCGGACCAGCCCCTGGGACCGGAACACGGAGCGGGGCTGCCGGCTGGTGCGCGCAAAGGGGGGGGGGGGGTAGATAGGGCCGGGGGTGGGGGGGTGGGTTAGGAAGGGGAAGGGTTAGGTAGGGGAAGGGAAGGTGCGGGGGGAGGGGGGTGGAAGGAAAGTTCCCTCCGAGGCCGCTCCAATTTCGGAGCGGCCTCAGAGGGAACGGAGGCAGGCCGCGCAGCTCGGTGCGTGCAGGCTGCCGATTTTGGGCAGCCTTGCGCGCGCCGACCCCGGATTTTAATAGATACGCACGTATCTATTAAAATTCCGCTTACACTTGTTCACGCCTGGTGCGCGAACAAAAGTACGCGATCGCGCAATTTTTTTAAATCTACCCCATAGGTTGTTGTCCAACAAGCTAGTTTGAGAGAACATTGCCAAAATCTCATCTTGGAGTGAGTTTCCTTACTCCGAAGGCCATCAAATCTTCACAAGAGACCACTGTTCTGTTCGTACGTCTCATGTTGAATGTGAAAGTGGCCCCAACCCCCTACACTCATACCTAATCCCCACCTCGAGTTACTAGGTGGGCCTCTCATAGGGATATAAATACCTGTCTAGGGAGTAGACATTATAGCAATCTCTCTCTCTCTCTCTCTCTCTCTCTCTCTCTCTCTCTCTCTCTCTCTCTCTCTCTCTCTCTCTCTCTCTCTCTCTCTCTCTCGAAACATCATGAACTGCAATAAACCTTTACCAGCCTCTATTGGCCAAGTTAGGAGCCGTGCTAACACTGTGGCTGTTTACATATGCTCCGCCCCAACTCTGCCAATACAACATTAAAAAGCGATTTGCGGAATTATCTTCTGCGGTAACTCCTTGGAAAATGACCCCCTAAATTTGCCAAATCGCCGGTCATTTAAATTAACATCATAAACCACATGTGATTCTTCAGGGGAGATTTACATAATATGGTATCCTTGTGGGTTATGTTATATTGGCAAGACAACCTATAAAGTATAAGTGAGGATCCAGGAATATATTAGTTGTATTAATCACCTGAAATGGGAGGCACCCTTAGTTTCACATTGTATTGAACAAAGTCGTGCCATTGATGATTGTGTTTCATGGTTTTAGAAGAGACCTGAGCACTATTGCTGGGGAGGTGATTTTGATAACATTTTGTTAAAAAAGGAATAAACCTATATTTTTAAATGGGATACTGTGGCTCCAAAGGGATTGAATAAAGATGTGGAGTTGGGAGTTTTTTTTGCTAGATTCTGTTTTTGGTCTTTTAAAGAAATTTACATAAGAGTTTGTGCATATGTAAAATGTTTTATATGACTGGGAGATTCAGCTTTTAAAAAAAACGGAGTCATGTGGAATATTGTTTTTTGTACCACCATGTTTGAATAGGAGAGTTGCTGTCCGTTTGCAGTAAGTAAGTCAACTGTACTTGATTTTATATTATAAATTAATAGATTAATAGCTTTTGTGCAAATTGAGTGTAACCTTTTTTCTACAGGTTTATGATACAATTCCCCTGACGTAGGCATAGTATATGCCGAAACACTGTAGCTTCAGAATTTATCTGTTGCAGTGACAATTGAGAGTTATGAAATGATAAATAGAGATCTGCACGAAGCTGAAGCCAATCTTATTTTGAAGGACCATGATATTTTTAAGGAAGTGAAGTTGTTTCATTTTGAAGGATTGTGATTGCTAGTTATTTGCATGAAGCTGGAGTCATCTCATCTTGAAGGACTGATTCTCAGATTTACAACATTGATTTAGAATATGAAGTTGAGCCTGTTTTACTTCTAAGGACTGGGTTTTCAAGACATTTGCATGAAATTGAAGTTGTTTCACCTCAAAAGGCTGTGACTTCAAGCATTACAATATTGCTCAAATTGTCACTTTGAATGATTATTTTAATAGCAGAGAATCACTGTTTATTAGGGGTGTGAATTGTGTGATCGATCGTCTTAACGATCGATTTTGGCTGTGGGGGAGGGAAATCTGATTGTCGTGTTTTTTGTTTTTTTTAAATCATTAAAAATTGTAAATCGGGGGAGGGCGGGAAAACCGGCAAACCAAAAAAACCCTAAAACCCACCCCCGAACCTTTAAAACAAATCCCCCCACCCTCCCGAACCCCCCCAAAATGTTTAAAATTACCTGGGGTCCAGTGGGGGGGGGGGGGCGGTCCCTGCGCAATCTCCCTCTCTCTGGCCAATACTGCGTTAAGAGAAATGGCGCCGGTGGCCCTTTGCCCTTATCATGTGACAGGGCAAAGGTAGCGCTGGCGCCATTTTGAAGATTGGCAATATGGCCCGCGTGCAGGAGGTCACTCCCGGACCCCCGCTGGACTTTTGGCAAGTCTTGTGGGGGTCAGGAGGCCCCCCAAGCTGGCCAAAAGTCCCTGGGGGTCCAGCAGGGGTCCGGGAGTGACCTCCTGCACGCAGGCCGTATTGCCAATCTTCAAAATGGCGCCAGCGCTACCTTTGCCCTGTCACATGATAAGGGCAGCGGGCCACCGGCGCCATTTCTCAACGCAGCCGTGGCCAGAGAGCTGGAGATCGCGTTGGGACCCCCCCACTGGACCCCAGGTAATTTAAAACATTTTGGGGATGTTCGGGAGGGTGGGGGATTTGTTTTAAAGGTTCGGGGTGGGTTTTAGGGTTTTTTTGGTGTGCCGATTTTCCCGCGCCCTATTTAACGATACAATACAAATGCCCCTGATGATAAATCGGGGGCATTTGTATTGTATCGTGCACTCTAACGATTTTGGACGTTTTTAAAATTATCTGATGATAATTTTAATCGTTCAAAAATGATTCACATCCCTACTGTTTATACTGGACTCTTTGTATTTATATGAAGAACATTGACCTTCATTGCTGAGGTCTGCACATTGAGATATTATATTGAATCAAGAGAGTTAGTATGAGTGTGTCTTAGGGTTTTATCAGTGTGTATGTGGTGGTGAGAGAAGCGTGAAACATTTTTTAATTATTTATTTTGAGAACAAAAAATATTATAATATTAAAATTTAGTGTGGCACATTTGGTATGAATTAAGACTAAGTTCACTGCCATCTTTTACAGCTGCTGCAAAGACACTTTTTTTTTTAATTGCAAACCATGAATTTTTGGCTAAAATATAGTGTTTATACGTCTCAACTCTTATCTAGGGCAAAAGAAAGTGCCCAAAGAAAACATGTGACTTTGCTATGAGAATAGAGGTATTTTTTTTGTACAGAAAGAGATTGTTATATACAATACTGTAATAGAGTATAAGTAGGATCCATGATAAATGAATGCGTTTCATGGAAAAGTTATTTTAGCAATACAAAAAATCAATCTAGAAAGTATATTTGATTTAACAGTAGAGAGGAAGAATGACTTATATTGGAACAATTTTCAAAATAATCAGCTTAATCTATTTTTAGTTCCAGTTCCCACTGCAAGAGCTTGTCATTTTCTCACTTTTTGAGCAAAATTCTTTAAATAATTTAGACTATTTCTCAATGACTCCTACAGCTTTATATGTTTATGTCTTTGTGCTTTATGTTTTCTAGATATGATATAAAACAGATTAGCAGGAAAACAGATGATCAAAATATTAGGAAGATGTCTTCTATCTAAACCTCCCCTGTTATTAGATTCATTTTCTGCACACATTCTCCCTAGACAAATTAATTTTACATTGCAATTCATTACATAAATTATTCCACAGCCCCTGAGTACAGTGCCTTAGAGAATTTGCCTCAAGATAACTAACTGTGTGAATTTGATGCGATTCAACAAATGATATGTAATAACAAAATATATATATATATATGTGCTTATATACCACTCCATTTGGTTATTTTATATATATATAATAACCAAATAATATGCACATATCAAATTTTCACAAAAAATCTTCTGTTTATTGTCATTTATAAAAATATATCAAACAGCATATATATACAACTAGTATAGTAATGCAGTAAAAAACTAATTAAAGTGTTCTAAATACAATGTTGCAATTATAGGAAAAAAATTAATGCTGTTGAAAAAAATATACTATTAACCATATATTTTATTTGTAATGTACTCAAAGACTAAAATCAGAAAAAAAAACCCTACATTTCCCCTTACCACTTTTAGAAAAATTGCATATAATTGTTCTTAAATTATTCTTATTTAGAATGTCCCAGGAGAGCATGTTTGAAGTTTCCAATATCCAACTTCATTTGAGAAATGTCCTTATTGCATATAAACACCTTTCATTTAGTGGTCCAGTGTTGCAGCTGTCCCTTCCCAATGGCTTCACTCCGCCTACCTTTCTTTCTTTGCACCTCCTCTCGCTATGGATGGATGCTTGGCTGCCGCGGTGTCTGCCTGCCGCCCTCTCCGGCATCCCAAGACCGGCTTGGGCGCTGCCTCCCACCATGCTCCGCTGGTACCTTAGGGCACGCGCGCTGCGCGGCCCTCACTCTTATTTCCTACTTGGTGCGAACCTCAGGGGCGTCCCCCCGTGATGACGATGTTTGCTAACCTTTGAATTAGCAAGGGGGAATCTTACGGATGGGATTCGCTCTCCATCCCCAGCTACTCTGCCTCTCCAATTTTCCATTGGACTCTTAACGCTAACGGGGTACCCGCTCCTCGGGGGCCTCACTTGCTTTCCAGGTCGCTATCAGGAAACCGGTACTCGCTCCTCGAGTGCCCATGTTCCCCTGACTCGCTGCCTGCTCCTACCTTCTCTTCTGCCTGGAAGGATTCGCTAATCTTCAACACCAGTGAGTACTACCATCTTCACCTCAGAGCTGTTCCCTGGAACCAGGTACTCGCTCCTCGAGGGCCTGCCTCTGTTCCAGCCCTGTGCCATCTCCTATGTGGAACCGCTGTGTGAGTACATCACCTTCAAGCCTCTCAGCTCTCAGGGATGAGGTACTCGCTCCTCGAGGGCCTGCTCTCCCTATCCTGGGGTTCTCCATACTGGGGCTTTGTGCATATTCCACTGTACTCATTATTCTCAGTTCCTTCCACTACAGCACTGCTACCGGAGGAGTCACTGTTCCAGTGCCTGAGGGACACTAGCCCAGCCGGGCTATTCCAGCTGCTCACTACTGCCACCTCTGGTGGCTTCATCACATTGTCTAATAAAAGATCAAACTCTGTGTTTGTGTGTCCTAAGCTGAGGCTGACCTGTGACCCCTCATGGGACTTCCCCCCGTGTTTGTGGTCAGCTGCCACAGTGTCCAAGGGTCCACCCAAACCTCACTAATTATAACATCCAGTCCTCTAATAGCAAAATATTTCCTACCGTCAGGCTTGACAACAGCTTTGCTACAGTTGCAAAGCTTCTCTCCTTGACTGTGAATGTATTCCATTTTCCACTGGATCTTTGTGTAAAGTTTCCCCTCAACAAAATACCTTTTGTTAGACCTTATACAGGCTTCCTCAGGAGGCTGAGACATTAGCTATCTGAGTAAAGGACCAAATGTCTGAATTTAAATAAAAGAAACAACACAGAATGTAATAATTATTCACTAGTCATTTAAACTAAAATTTCTTTGGAAAAAAAGATATAGTTTCTACCTGTTGATGAAATGTATCATTGTATCCTGAAAAACGATATTTTGTAAAAAGAGGTATTTAGACTTTTATATACATGGTTACAATGTCAAACTTCACAGTAACCTGCATGTAAGAGGGTAAGTGAGAAAACATCAGCTTTTACATTTAAAAATATATAGAAAATATTTTTTTAAAATGAAGTTTAAAATAAGGAAAAACCGCACTCATTCACACACACATTATCCGAGCCTTACCTGAAGAGATGACATCATCAGTCCCGTTGCATCATTTGCATAGGTTGTGAAGTTCAGGTTTTCAGGTGTTGTAACAAGTAATTATAAATACCGGTTGCATTGAGCCTTAGCCGGCTTTATTGGTTTTCCTGCTTGAGAGCAGAGCGGGAAGGATGGCTCAAGAAACATCTGTGTAAATGAATGTGGTTTTTCCTTACTTTAAAGTTCACTTTAAAAAAGATTTACCACATATATTTAAATATATTTACATATAAACTATACATATATATACAGAGATAGAGAGATATTTTGGTAAACAGGGCCCTTTGAGCGAACCTCTGCTTTCAGAAGACCCAGGTTGAAGAAGCTGGGCTTTATTTACAAGGGAAAACAGAACTGAAAATATCTGTCAGAGTACTAATTTAGACTACATGTGCAGGCCTAGTCTATGCTGCAGCCTGAGATTAGTATTCTTGAGTTTGGCGTACGACTGTCCTGGTCCCCTGACTGGTCTGGTCACAATCCAGCTGGTGTAATAAAGCCACTCCATGCAGTCTTCAGATACAGTTGATAGTACATAAGAACATAAGAAAATGCCATACTGGGTCAGACCAAGGGTCCATCAAGCCCAGCATCCTGTTTCCAACAGTGGCCAATCCAGGCCATAAGAACCTGGCAAGTACCCAAAAACTAAGTCTATTCCATGTAACCATTGCTAATGGCAGTGGCTATTCTCTAAGTGAACTTAATAGCAGGTAATGGACTTCTCCTCCAAGAACTTATCCAATCCTTTTTTAAACACAGCTACACTAACTGCACTAACCACATCCTCTGGCAACAAATTCCAGAGTTTAATTGTGCGTTGAGTAAAAAAGAACTTTCTCCGATTAGTTTTAAATGTGCCACACGCTAACTTCATGGAGTGCAACCTAGTCTTTCTACTATCCGAAAGAGTAAATAACCGATTCACATCTACCCGTTCTAGACCTCTCATGATTTTAAACACCTCTACATCAAGGACTAAGAAGAGTTTCAGGTTATCACCTGTCCTAACCATTTTGTTCCTTTTCTGGTTTATTTTTCCTCTCTGTTCATGGCTATTTTGGGAGGAGGAGGATTAGAGTCCAAGGTTTTTTGTCTATATAGAACTCATACTCCTAGGGGCCTTTGCAATATTAAATGGACTTTCCACTTTAGCTGCTTCTCATTTTCTCTACTGGGAGTTTCTGCTGTCTGTTCCTTTGCAACCTGACTTTTGTTCTTCACCTGTTTGTTTATTTATTTATTTATGTATTTACAATTCTTATATACCGCACAATGGGTAGGGAACTATCCGTCTAGGTGGTTTACATATTAGAAACATACACAAATAATATTACACTAACATTGCATTCAAACAAATCAAAAATAAAATTATGTACATGTACATTAAAATCATAAAATAAGCATAAAATACCAGGGACATATAATGTAGTAGGCTTAGTATATGTTGTATGCTTGAGTAAAAAGATAAGTTTTTAGCAGTTTCTTGAATTCTATACGGCTAGCTGTCAAACGGATATGTTCAGGCAATGAGTTCCAAAGTATTGGACCGGCAACAGAGAATGCTCGTTTACGGGTTAGTGCTAAACTGACAGTTTTTATGGTAGGTACTTCAAGAATACATTTATCAAGAGAACGGAGCTGTCTAGAAGGTCTGTAAATTCGTAGTAAAGAACATAACCAGATGGAGTTAGTATTATAGAGTAGGTTATGTATTGTAGTCAGAATTTTGTAAGTGATACGGTATGTAATTGGTAACCAGTGCAAATGTTGTAAAACAGGGGTGATGTGTTCCGACCGTGGTGTATTATATAACATGCGGGCAGCTGCGTTTTGTATTAATTGTAAAGGATGTACAGATGCTTGTGGTAAACCAAGGAAGAGAGCGTTGCAGTAGTCTAATGAGGATAAAATTAAAGCTTGAGTAATCAGTCGAAAGTCATTAGGAAGAAGGAGTGGTTTGAGTTTCTTTATCATGTAAATCTTGAAGAATGATTTTTTTACAAGTTCGGATATATGTTCAGTCATTGTCAGTTTTGAATCTATCATTACACCTAGATTTTTTGCATGTGGTTTTATATTAATGAGTTGATTCTGAAAAGTAAAAGTAGGTGGTGGTCGGTGAACTGAGTCGGGTACATGTGGAGTGTAGACTCTGTCACATACCTCTCTTCTTTGAATGCTGTTGCATGCATGCACATTTGATGGAAGTCCTGTTCCCTTCTACTAGAATAAAGTCTGTGGGGCCGATTTTAAATGTTACGCGTGCGGGGTAAATTTGTGCGCGCTACCTGGCGTGCACAAATGTACACCCAATTTTATAACATGCGCGCGCTGGTTTTCCCACCCTCCCCCTCCCCCGATTTACGATTTTTCACGATAAATCGGGGGAATTTCTATTGTATTTTTGTATTTTTGACGATTTAAAAAATATCTGATGATTTTTTAAAATCGTCAAAAAAAAATTCACATCCCTAACAAGTATGCACCCCCTTGTGCACTCCAACCCCGGATTTTTAAACCCTCCTGAGCCCCCCAAAACATTTTAAAATTACCTGGTGGTCTAGTTGTGGTCCCAGGAGCGATCTCCCGTTCTCGGGCCGTCGGCTGCCACTCATAAAGATGGCGCCGATAGCCCTTTGCCCTTACCATGTGACAGGGTATCCGTGCCATTGGCCGGCCCCTGTCACATGGTAGGAGCACTGGCTGGCCTGCGCCATCTTTAAATATGGCCGCCGCCATCGTAAAGATGGGCGCCACCATTTTTAAAGATGGCCGGTGCCATCGTAAAGATGGTCACTGCCATCGTAAAGATGGTGCCAGCCATCCAGTGCTCCTACCATGTGACAGGTAGGAGCACTGAATGTGTCCTGGACACACCTTGACGTATCATTGACCCTACCAAGGTACTTCTCTCAGTCACACACACGGTTCCAGCTTAGAAGACAGTGGTGCCTCACTCTCTTAGGAAAAAGATCCTTAGATGGGCCCATCTGCCCGGGAATTAGCAAGATTGTTCATCACATCTTCCGTCTACATGGCATGCTTAAGCATATCCTCTCGGACAGAGGGGTTCAGTTTATGGCTACATTTTGGAGATCCTTGTGCAAGAAATTTGACATCTCACTGGATCTTACATCAGCTTACCACCCGCAAGCCAACGGACAGACAGAGAGAACAAACCGCACCCTAAAGCAATTCCTATGGCTTATGTTAATTCCAGAAAAAGCAACTGGTCTGAATTACTGCCCTGGGCTGAATTTGCACTGAATTAACATCAATCTGCTTCAACTGGGTCATCACCTTTTCAACTAGTTTACAGACATCAGCCGTTACCTCCATTGCCAATGCCATTATCCATAGCTTCTCCTGCAGCCCAAGCATTGGCACAAGAATTACATCAGTTGTGAGAACACACTAAAGAACTTCTCCAGAAGACTGGACATCAGGCCAAGAAGTTCTATGATGCCCATCACAGAGCCACTCCACAGTTACAACCCGGCGACAAGGTATGGCTTAGTACCTGTTTCATCTGCCTTAAACTGCCATCGGTTCGATTTGCGCCAAGGTACATAGGAGCCTTTTCAGTTTTCAGCCACCTGGGTCCAGTCACGTAAAGCTTGAAGCTACCACTGGCACTCAGAATATATAATGCATTCCATATCTCCCTTCTGAAGCCACTCATCCTGTCAAAATTCTCCAGGAAAACACCAGAACCCCAGCCTCTCTCTGCCAAAGAAGATATCACGTATCAAGTGGAAGACATCCTTGATGTAAGAAGACATGGCAGATGATGGGAGCATCTTATTTCCTGGGAAGGATCTGGTCCAGAGGAAAATAGTTGGGAGCCTGCATGTAGCATCCTTGAGAGGGAGTTGATCCAACAGTTCCACAGGTCACATCTTAGAAAGCCGAAACCCCCTGGAGAGGAGCCCTAAGAAGGGCAGTCCTTTACACCTGTCGGTCGCAGATGGCTGCAACCTTTCATGCTCACCTCTTTTTTCCCCACTCCATCAAATCTGGGAAGAATGGCAGTCTCTGCCAATCCCCGCCGACCTCTACGGCATTTCCGGGACAGCGTGGGTGCTGCCAACTTCCATCTTTGACCCGAAATTACCTAGACACATGCGCAGGAGAACCTCAGGGGCATCCCCTTCCGATGACATCAACCTGCTTGTGTATTTAATCCTACCAGCCCTTGCCTTCATTGAGTTAGCAAGGAGTTCTGTCTTGCTGAATTCTCCTCATTCAAGGACTTCTGAATGTTCTGAGTACCCGCTCCTCAGGGGCTCCCCTGCGTTCCCAGCTATCCGCTCCTCGGAGGGCCTACCTGCCTGACTGATGCTAGACTTGCTTCTCAGGTCTCTCTCTCTCTCTCTCCAGGAACCATCTATTGTGAGTACCTCTACTGACTTCTACTATATGAACTGTATTGAGGATTCCATGTGGTGTAACCCATATCCCACAACACTACCGCCCTTCTTCAGTAGAAGCCTTTCAGCTTTCCTGCACTACAACTCCAACTATGGGAGCCACTTCCGGGTTCCGGCATGTTTATCAGTTCTTCAACATCTACTGTACAGACCTTATCTGTATTCCTGAGGTGCTTACACTCATCAGAGAGGATCCCCGGCATACCCCGCTCCACGGGCCAGTACCGGATCTTTTCATCTGTGGTCTCACTCTGGGTATTTCTCATTGCTCAGGAATGTACTACTACATCTGCCATTCTGTGGACATTACTGTTTTCTTCATTCCTAAATAAAGTCTCTACTTCTAGCTGTGTCCCATGCCACTGAGTCTGTGCCTGCTGAAGGTGAGGCTCACAGGGCTCCTCCCTCTGGGCAGAGACAGCTATCATCTCAGCCCAGGGTTCACATCCTTACATAAACATAACAATCATGTTCCATTTGACTACTAAGCATTCCTTTTTTCTATCACTGAACAGTTGTGCTTGTGGGGAAAGAGCTTTCAAATAAACAATAGACTGCTCTTCTTCATCTGACTTCTGAGACAGAATGACCTTGAACTCAATATACAAAGCATTAGTCTTCAGTACAAAGGTTTTTGCAAAGTTGATACTGTGGACATTCACTTTTTCACAGAGTCATTTATTAAGAGTATTAAAAGCCTGATCAAACTCTTTAGTCCACTATATTTTATTGGGCCTAGTCTTGCTCAATTTGTTCAGGGTGATGCAAGTTCTTAACATTTTTGAGATGAACTTTCAATAATATTTGAGAAGTCCTTGCTTCCTAAATTTCAGAACAGGGCATTTTGTATTCCAACCACATATTATTTATTAATATTACTTATGAATATGCATAAGATAGATTTGCATACACTGAGTCTCCAAAGTATATAAATCTATTTCATGTACATTCATTGTGGCAATCCTGAAAACCCAACTGGATAGGTGTGCATCCAAGAGAAGGTTAGGAAACACTGCTATATACAAAATATTGGTACAATAAGAAAACTTTCAGGATTGGCAATAAAACATTGCAATCTGGGACCCTAATTCAATTTCTTAATCCAAAATCTTTTTGACTTCTGAAAGGTGATCAGAGACACAAACTTGAATAACCACTAACATAAAAATAAACAGGAAATATCTGGAAAAAAATATATAATTGTCAGAAGCCTAATGGGATGCAGCTGCCTGGCACTGCAGGCTATAGCAGAAGATCAGGGGATTATTATAGAAGCTAATCAGTCAATGGCTCAGTTTGCTACCATCCCATATGCATGACCATTCCCTACTAAAGCAGACTGTGTTGTCACCCACAGTGAGACAGCTTGCCAGGCCATCCTAATACAAAGTAAATTCTAGTTATATTTAATATTTACATTTCTATCCAAGTACAGTGAAACTGCCTGGGATTGCCAGTATGAGATCAGCAGTGGAAGAATAAAACAACTACAACAGCAATCACTTGCCAGGGCTCATGTTGCTATTCCTGCAGAGAGTAGGTATCAGAAATCAAACAGGACAATGTTTTTATTTCCTCTGATCTTTTCTAATTGAAGAAGAGAAACTTATTGGCGGGCTGCCAATAATCATAGTAGATATAACAGTAATAATTCTCTGACAGAAATATTATATATGTAAGTGGCATTAGAGATATAGTCTTGACATGGGATCTAATATAGTCAGTGGTCAATCAGATAATGCAGTGGATCAGGAGGGAAAGATTTGTTGGGTAAAGCTTACCAAACCACATGGGATGGGTAAACTCTCCCTAATAGCATAAACTAGGCATAGGTTCAGGGAAATTTCATCATATTCCAAACTAGTATGCTAAAACATTTGAGTAAGTCCATGCAAATTCAGGAGCTATGGTTCCAAAACAAGACTGCTTTTATTTATCTGAGAAGTTCAATAAATACATAAAAAAGTAAATAAAGTTCAATTTACTGGAGCTATCATAGTAAATACATTTCAATTCATACTCAGTTACAGCAGTAATAAAGTAGTACTTCATAAGGGAATCATTTCTGAGTGAAGCCATGCCAACTTAATATTCAGACATTCAGGCATGGGTAGACCCAGCAAAAATCGGAACCCTTTCTTGTATTAGCTGATGTTTCCTAAAATTACTTTAATGTAATGGGCAGGTACTGGTAGCAAATCTTATGGGGAAGGTGATAACAGACACAGTGCTGTGGTTCTCTGAAAATAATAATGCTTAAAGTCACTATTTGTAGAGAAAATGGTTTTTTTAAAATTGAAAATCTATAAAATAATATAAATCTTAAACCTTATTGAATAAGGTACCTTATAGAGAGGCAGAATGCCATGCAAGGCACTAGCATAAATTCCCTCTGAAAAGATTTTACTGATAAGAAAACATTATATAAAATTTCAGTTGTATATTTCCAACCCCTAAACTAGGTTACATAATTGTTAACATTTCTATGACTGGCTTTCTATTATAAACAAATTATCTAAATTGCCATATGGTAATTTAATTCTCATCTCACATGTAAATGTTTTCTTGGGGTTTGTCAGCATTAGCAACCTTGTATTTGTTGTAAGAATATTTTCTATAATCTTATATAGAAGGTCAATTGGCAGCATCCTTGTTCCAGTTCTAGATATGTTTCTATAATCTTATAAGGAATATAAATTGACCTCATTATTTGTTTTTAGATGGAATGTAAACTAACCTCATATCAGTTTAAAAATGTTGTACAACCTTGTAGCTTAGCATCCTTATCTAGCCTACTGTACCTGTCTGTTTAGATAACTGTATGGTTGGAACACAAAATGTCATGTTACAATGACATTTAACAAGTCTGCTTATGATAAAAAATAATAAATTTAGGAGAACATGAATAATGACTTCTTGTGTGACATCAAAATGTGTTTCATTGAAACTAAGGGTACCCACATCAACAGGAGATCAGTAGAAAATGTACTTTATAAAACAGGATTATAGTCCAAAAGTATTCTGTCAAAAATATAATAGGTGGCACAGGCAATACATCAGAGACTATAGATATGTTCATATAAGAAAATAATAGACTGACAACAAAACCGTTGCAAGCAACACTTACACATATGTACAAAACAGTAAACAGAGAGAGAGAGACTATATTACAACAACATACTCATAGGTCTCATATCCCTTATCTTGCTCTGGAAAAGATAAGCAGCAAAACCAGTGTGGTCCCCACAAGGAGGTAACTTATGGGTCAAACACTTCCCCTACAAGTTGTGAGAGTACCTCCACAGGAGAACATACCTAAGAATTTGGGGCTGGGAGCAAAAATTTATAGTGTGCAGGACCCAGGCATATGAAATAAGGATTTCTTTATTCAAGCAGTGCTAAACTATAGACATGTATGGCTCAGATTAGGGATGTGAATCGTTTTTCTGACAATTGAAAATATCGTACAATATTTTCAAAGTCGTCAGAAATTGGGGGCTCCCCGAAACGAATAGGAAAACTGCACAAAACTGTTCGTGGGGTTCTCATCATTTTGGGGGAGGGCGGGAAAAACAGCACACAGAAACAACCCCTAAACCCACCCCGACCCTTTAAAACAGATCCCTTAGCTTCCCCGAACCCCCAAAATTTTTTACAAGTACTTGGTGGTCCAGTGGGGGTCCCGGGAGCGATCTCCCGCTCTTGGGCCATCAGCTGCCACTAATCAAAATGGCGCCAATGGCCCTTTGCCCTTACCATGTGACAGGGTATCCATGCCATTGGCCGGCCCCTGTCTCATGGTAGGAATAATGTACGGCTGGCGCCATCTTTAAAAATGGTGCGGGCCATCCGATTCTGGTTCCGATTCACATCTCTAGCTCAGATGTCTTCATGCCAAGCAAAGCTAGGTTATAAAATAGCTCAGTGTTTTACTTTCTGGTGAAGCAACTCTATCCCTGAATGTAACATCTTGATTTCTTCCAGTCCACTCTCCCTAGTCACAGCACATTTGGCATTCCAGAAATATTAATACAGTATTTTGTTTTTATTTACTCAAAAACTTATATTTATTTATTTATTTATTTTTGGTTTTTATATACCGGAAGTTCCTGTATACAATACATATCACTCCGGTTCACATTTAACAGAGTTAACTATCGCCGGGGAGGCGGTTTTACATGGAACATATCGAATAAAACAGATAATCTATAGTAAAGTACAAACTATTATGAAACACAACTTAGAACACAACTTTGAACATATATATAACTTATATATATATATATATAACATATATATATATAACTTTGAACATATATATATATATATATATATATATATAACGATTATATACTGTGTATATAATCTTGTTCAAAGTGGCTTACATCTTAAACATACATAAATTATAAATTTTGGATCAAACAATGATATATTTATGTATTTATTTATTTTATTTATAGGATTTTATAGACCGATATTCGTAAGAACATCATATCGGTTTACAATAAAACTGGGAGGGGATCAAAAGCAAAGAATAGAGAAACTCTGTAGAGTTAAGAGATCTATACGCTATTAACAATAGGTCGAGCAGGGGACAGGTTATGGAGGGAATCTGATAGGGAGTCATCAAACAAGTAGGAGTAAGTAGGGGAGAGGGCACCTTTTAGGGGTTGGCAGATGGAGACGAAGGGGGGGGAGAGGGGGGAGGAATATTTATTCAGGGAATGCTTTTCTAAAGAGCCATGTCTTTAGTTTTTTTTTTTTTTTAATTTTTGCGAGCTAGCTTCAGACGAAGGTCGGCTGGCATGGAATTCCAGAGGGAGAGTCCTGCAATGGAAAGGGTGTGTTCTTTCATGGAGAGCAGGCTGTAAGTTCTTGGCGAGGCGGTATATAGGGTACCTTTGTATGCATTTCTGGTGGGGTGGTTGGAGGAAAGAAGACATAGGGAGTTGCCAAGCCAGTGCTTATTGCAGTTGTGAATGGTTTTGTGTATGATAGAGAGATTTTTGTAGATGATGCATTGAGGTATTGGGAGCCAATGGAGCTCCTTGAGGATGGGGGTAATGTGATCTGATCTGCAGGTGTTGGTAAGTATTCTAGCTGCTGTATTTTGCAAAATTTGGAGAGGTTTGGTTGTGGATTCAGGGAGTCCGAGGAGTAGATTGTTACAGTAATGGATCTTTGATAGGATGGTGGCCTGACGTATGGTGCAAAAGTCGCTGAGGTGAAGGAGAGGTTTGAGATTTTTAAGGACCTAGAGCTTGAAATAGGATTCCCTTATTATTGTTAATACATTTTTTCAAGTTAAGATGGTTATCAATGATGACCCCAAGGCTTTGAACATTTTCCTTGAGGGGGGAGAGGGGATGATGGTAGGAAGGGGGATAGTGATTTTGGGCGGTGATATGATGAGGAGTTCCATTTTTGTGGGATTCAGTGCTAGGTGGAGATTGTTTAGTAGTCAGTTAATCTTGCTGAGACAGTTCTCCCAGGTTTTGAGTGCGTTGGTGACTGAGTCTTGGATGGGTATGAGGATTTGCACATCATCTGCATAGATGAAGTGCGGTAAAACAAGCCTGGAGAGATGGCAGAGGGGGAGTAGATATATGTTAAAGAGGGTAGAAGATAGGGATTATCCTTGGGGTATGCCTTGAGTGAGTTGAGTGGAGGAGGATGCCGATTTACCAATTATGGCTATGTAGTGTCTGTTTTCTAGATAGAATATGAACCATTGCAGGGCTAGACCTGTGATGCCGATTTCTGATAGTAGATTGATTAGGATATTGTGATTGACAGTTTAGAAAGCAGCAGATATGTCAAGTAAAGCTAATATGTATGATTGCCCGTGGTCTAGTCCTTTAAGGACCGTGTCTGTGAGTGAGAGTAGGAGTATTTCCATGTTAAAATGTTTGCGGAAACCAAATTGTGAGTCATATAAGATGTTATGTGCTTCCAGGTGTTCTGAAAGCTGTTTGTTAACAACTTTTTCCAAGATTTTTGCTAGAAAGGAGAGGTTGGATATGGGTCAATAGTTTGCATGGTCGGTAGGATCGAGATTGCGTTTTTTTAGGATGGGTTTTAATTAAAGCCTGCTTCAGTGGTTTAGGGACTTTGCCAGTGGTGATTGAACAATTAATGATGTCAGCTAGGGGTCTAGCTATGGTGCTTGGGATGGCTAGTAGGGCTTTGGTGGGAATCGTATCAGAGGGGTGAAAGGAGGGGTTTAATTTCTTTAGGATGGATTCAACTTTGGCTGCAGATGTAGTGTCTAATGTGTCTATAGTTGCGTAAAGTTTATTTGGAGGAGTATAGGTGAGGGAGGTGGGTGTGGAGAAGCGTTGTTGAGATTTTATCCTGGAAGAATTGGGCAAGTTTGTCACACGTGGTACTAGAATCATTATAGTAGGTGGATATGGGCAGCATTTTGGTAAGGTCTGCCACGTAAGTGAACAGGGCTTTCGGGTTGTATTGGTAGGAGTGGATTTTTAGGGCATAGTAATCATGCTTTTTCTTGTCGGTGGAAGTTCTGTAGGTGAATAAGGCAGATTTGTATGACGCTAGGAGGTTGGGGGAAGGGTTTTTACGCCAGTTTCTTTCTTTCTGTCTGAGTTCCAATTTGAGTTGTTTCAGTTCGGGGGAATACCAAGGTTTTTTTGTGCTTTGTGTGTGGCTTATTGTCTTGCTGGTGAGGGGGCAGAGGTTATTGGCTATTTTTGTCTTGCTGGTGAGGGGGCAGAGGTTATTGGCTATTTTTGTCATTGTGAGTGTTGTCCAGGAGTGGAGGGCTGTGTCGGGGTTTACTAGGTCTAGTTTGTGGAGGGAGTTGTTAATTGCGGTGATTAGGTTATCATTATTGCAAGATTTTCTGAAATGAATTGTGTTATTGCAATCAGGGTTATTTGCAGTTGTGGGTTTTATGTGTATAAGTGCTTTTATGAGTGAATACAAATAAAAACTAATTGTGAATTTGTCTCCAGATTAAACAAACCAATATATAAGTAAATAGTGAGGTCCAAAAACATTCAGCCAGATAATAAAGAAGTTATCTGGCTAAATGAAAATGTGTCTCTTGATCAAAGAAATGAAAATTTGGCCACTTATCTGGCTAAATTCTAGCTGGATAACTATTTGTCCAACTAGCATTTGGATGGATAAGTAAGGGGCATTCCATGGGAGGTCCAGAGGTTTTCCATGGAGGTGCTGAGTTAGCTGGATAAATTATAAAGAAGAGGCATACTGAAGAGCTTGGGACAGTGTTTTGGAAATATCTGTTTACACCCCTGAAGTCAATATGAATATTGGTTCCTTGGATTTCAACATAGAAACATAGAAATGATGGCAGAAGAAGACCAAATGGCCCATCCAGTCTGCCCAGCAAGCTTTCACACTTTTTTTTCTCTCACATACTTATCTGTTTCTCTTGGCTCTTAGTAACCTTTTTTTATTCTATTTCCCTTCCACCCTCACCATTAATGTAGAGAGCAGTGTTGGACCTGCATCTAAGTGAAATAGCTTAATTTAGTTAGGGGTATTAACCACCGCAATAAGCAAGCTACACCCATGCTTATCTGTTTATTCAGACTATGTAATTCAGTCCTTGATTGTTACCTGAATATAGATCCACCTTTCTTCATTCCCCCCTGCCGTTGAAGCAGAGAGCCATGCTGGCTATGCATTGAAAGTGAAGTATCAATCTTGCTCCCCTGCCACAAGGAAAATGGTAAAAAGATTCTCACAATCGTCAGAAGCTGACATCTGCAGGGTATCCTAGAAAGAGCAGGTTCTGCTAATAATGCTACACTGGTCTTCTAGGGGCAATAAGCAAGCCTAGTTTAGGTGAAATTTTCCATGCTATTTCTAGAAGTAGCCTGGTGAAATGTTTATGTTTTTCCTGGCTTCCTGGACTGTCTGATCTCTATATACAGTTCCAATACTAAAGGTGTCTAAACACACATATTCCTCCTGAGAGTGGCTTAGATGTACTAAGTCACAGGTTTTTTCATGGGAGGGTTCACACTATCATGGGGGAGTCACTGAAACAGTGGGCTCCTCCACCAAAACAAATTTTGGCTTTATGGTGTTTTCTTTTGTTTCATGGCAAAACACCACAGGACAAACAACGCGACTAGTGGCCCTTTAGGCACAATGGCAGACCCAACCTCAAAGGATCGCCTTAAAGGGCTGAACTTAAAAAAAAAAAAATACAATTATAGCCAAAAAAATAAAAAGTGGAACAGTGTCAAGGCTAACCCCCCAGCTCACTCCAGGATGACAACTTGAGGTTGCCCTAACACCCAAAAGTAAAAAAATTAATCTCCCGCTATGGAGATTTTTATCTTCTCCCTCAAATTTGCTCCACAAAAATAGATAAATCTGTTGCAGTACAATGCTACCAAATGCATTTTAAAAGTAATATTATATGGAGATGACCATAGTTCAAATAGATTCTCAGTGGGCACTCCCAAAATCATTACATACAGTGAGATTCATATATTTCTAAAAAACAGAGTCAGCATGATTCAGTAACACATGTCTTATGTCAATATCAATTAAAATGCCAGCATGGCCTAAGTTCTAATTATAATTATACACAATTATCTACATATAGAGCATATTTTGTTACTGATAAGAAGGTATCATAAGTTTTAAAAAGGATAAGACCTCTCTTCCACGCCCAAGATTTCAGAAGGATCCTCCAAGCAATTATTTTCTCAAAGTTAGATTACTGTAACCCTATCCTACTTGGTCTCCCTTCCTCCTACACCAAACCGCTCCAAATGGTACAAAACACAGCAGCCCATTTACTAACAAACACCAGGAAAAGAGACCATATTTCCCCAATTCTAGAAGACCTTCATTGGCTACCAATTCACTTCAGAATCATCTACAAATCCATCTCCTTGATATACAAAATCATCCATCAACACACCACAATTGACCTACAATTTCCTCTCTGTTTACACAACTCCACAAGACCTACCAGAGACGCATACAGAGGATCCCTCCATGTACCCCCTACTAAAACCACTAGTCACATTACCTTAAGAGATTGAGCCCTCTCCACAGCTGGCCCACCGTTATGGAGCTCCATCCCTCCCGATCTCAGGCAGGAGCCTTGCCTCCTAACCTTTAGAAAAAGACTCAAGGCTTGGCTGTTTATGCAAGCTTTCCTGGACTTAAATTAATGCATCTCGCCATCAACATATCCAACACAGCAGCTGTACCTCTTCTCCTTGTATATAATTTAGTCTCTGCTAAACTATCTTTATTTCCTCTGATCCCAGTTCAATAGTCCTTGTTAATTGTAACTGCTTTCTTCGACACGTTATTTCTGTTTTGATGTATTTATTGCAGCCCTGTTTATTTGTAAACCAGCATGATGTGATCGTTTCATGAATGCCGGTATATAAAAACCTTAAATAAATAAATAAAATAAATAAATATATCATTATATCTATTTTCTACCAAGTATAATTAATCCTTCAACATTGATGTAGTTGTAATCTGCATAGGTAAACAATATTTAGAGTTCATCATCCTTTCTCATTATATTTTATCTTGCCCATGGAGCCAAGAAATCTAACAGTACAGTCTTGAGCAAGTTTGCAATAGTTATTACATATCTTTATTTTCATTATAATCTAAAAATGGTTAGGGTCTAATTAGGAACTCTTGACTTTGCCTACATAGTTTTTGCAAACTAGTCTAATGAATATAAATTTAAAGAATCTCTATATGCCAATATTAGCTAAGTTGTACAGAGACGTACAATAAAACTAATTTCCTCATTCCCAACCCTATCTTCAATACATAAATCCCCAATTTTCAGAAGCTCACGTGCATAGATTTTGGGGGTTACACGCATAGCTGGGCCCTGTGTACACTTCATGCATTTTCCAAAGGGCCCAGCCATATGCGTAACTCCTGATACATCCTGAAGTGCAGAGCCTCAAGAAATGGGCAGGCCGAGGGCGGGGTCTGGGCAAGGAGGGTCTGAGTGGGGAGTGGGCCAGGACAGCACCATTAGCCGCTGTCCCAAGGAAGCGTGCTGGCATCTGGTTGGCGAGCGGAGTCTACTGCTGCTCCAAAGGACTGGAAGGGAATTGGAGCAGACTGGGAGGGAATTGGGGAAGCCCTACTCATGTTGCCACATTGCTTTTTAAAATCCCCCCTGCGTGCAAGTCACGGGCCGCCCACACATGCATGTGCAGAGGTTAAAATCCGGCCCATATGTGCTCATGGATATCATATCTTATAGAGATGTGAATCGTGTCCTCGATCGTCTTAACGATCGATTTCGGCTGGGAGGGGGAGGGAATCGTATTGTTGCCGTTTGGGGGGGTAAAATATCGTGAAAAATCATAAAAAATCGAAAAAACGTAAAATCGCAAAACCGGCACATTAAAACCCCCTAAAACCCATCCCCGACCCTTTAAATTAAATCCCCCACCCTCCCGAACCCCCCCCCCCAAATGACTTAAATAACCTGCGGGTCCAGCGGCGGTCCGGAACGGCAGCGGTCCGGAACGGGCTCCTGCTACTGAATCTTGTTGTCTTCGGCCGGCGCCATTTTCCAAAATGGCGCCGAAAAATGGCGGCGGCCATAGACGAACACGATTGGACGGCAGGAGGTCCTTCCGGACCCCCGCTGGACTTTTGGCAAGTCTTGTGGGGGTCAGGAGGCCCCCCCCAAGCTGGCCAAAAGTTCCTGGAGGTCCAGCGGGGGTCAGGGAGCGATTTCCCGCCGCGAATCGTTTTCGTACGGAAAATGGCGCCGGCAGGAGATCGACTGCAGGAGGTCGTTCAGCGAGGCGCCGGAACCCTCGCTGAACGACCTCCTGCAGTCGATCTCCTGCCGGCGCCATTTTCCGTACGAAAACGATTCGCGGCGGGAAATCGCTCCCTGACCCCCGCTGGACCTCCAGGAACTTTTGGCCAGCTTGGGGGGGGCCTCCTGACCCCCACAAGACTTGCCAAAAGTCCAGCGGGGGTCCGGAAGGACCTCCTGCCGTCCAATCGTGTTCGTCTATGGCCGCCGCCATTTTTCGGCGCCATTTTGGAAAATGGCGCCGGCCGAAGACAACAAGATTCAGTAGCAGGAGCCCGTTCCGGACCGCTGCCATTCCGGACCGCCGCTGGACCCGCAGGTTATTTAAGTCATTTGGGGGGGGGGGGGTTCGGGAGGGTGGGGGATTTAATTTAAAGGGTCGGGGGTGGGTTTTAGGGGGTTTTAGTGTGCCGGCTCACGATTCTAACGATTTATAACGATAAATCGTTAGAATCTCTATTGTATTGTGTTCCATAACGGTTTAAGACGATATTAAAATTATCGGACGATAATTTTAATCGTCCTAAAACGATTCACATCCCTAATATCTTATAACATGTGTATGGTGATGTGCGCATCTTATAAAATTGGTGCATCCATGTGCACACGCCAGGAATTGTGCGTACATGGACGCACATGCACTCCTTTTAAAATTGACCCCAAAGTCCCCCTCACCCCCCTTTGTTCAGTTTATTCTTGGCTTTCTGTGGGTGAAGCCCACAACCAGTGCACGCAACCATTTATTTATTTTATTTTATTTCATAAAATGTATAAACAGCCTACCTAATTTAAATTAAATCATCCGAAGCACTGTACAACGAAAGTAAAATACATTTAAAATCAAACAGAGAAATATAGGCCTAATAACATATGGGATCCTAATATCATATGGGATTACAATGGAAAAAGGCAATTTATTAAGCCTATGGGATTACTTCGGAAAAAGGCAATTTATTAAGCCTATTAAACTATTGCTATTGAAAGTTTATTTTTCTGCAGTGCATGTAAAATATAATATACATGATTTGTAAGTGGTATTTTTACTTCAGAAAATGTTGCTTTGAATGTCCCTTTCCTATAGAAAATCTCCATTTTTTTTTAGGTTGGAGAAGTAGTTAATACTTTTAAAATGGAGAAAGGCATAATTTTTAATTGGGTGGACTGGGGAGGGAAGAGGGAATGAAAGGCTCTGATGTGCACCTAGGGCATCTAATCTCCTTGCACTGGCCCTAAGAGATTGTGTCACTCACACAGACTCCTACATTTTCAGGGGGCAGATGCTGGGGAAGGGTGGGAAGTAGGTAACAGGGAGTGAAGGAGTAGCCTAGAGGTTAGAGCAGCGGGCTGCAAACCAAATCCCACTGCTGCTCCTTGTGACCTTGGGCAAGCCACTTTAACCTCCGTTGCCTCAGGTACAAACTTAGGACCTGATTCCCAATGCTGTTTTCCCATAGGCACAGAATGGGGGAAAAAAAAAAAAAAAAAGCCTTGTGTGAATCAGCCCTTAGGATTGTGAGCCCTCTGAGGGTAGGAAAATACCCGAATGCAATCCACTTTGAAGGGGATTTAAATGAAATAAATAAAATAAGGTTCTCAGCAGTGTGGCAGGGTTGCCAGCTTCCTAGAAAGTGTCAGTGATAAGGTATCTGTCACTCCTTTGGGAACCCTGACCACTGCCTCTCCCGCCCTTCCCCAGCCCTCTTGGTGATGTCTCCTGTGCCTCACCATAGGGAAAGGGGGGGAGGGGGCCACCATTTCCTCCCTCATCTCAGGCAGCAGATTGCCTTGAGCCGCCCCGGTGAAAAGACCAAATGATCTGAGAACATTTAAATTCAAAGGTATTTGTATGTGCCATGAAGCTACTGTCTCTGTTCAGAGGTAGGGGGATGGTGTTAATTATTTTGATGGGTTCTAATTCAGCAGTTTCACCCCAGAATATTCTTTTGAAGTCCTTTTGTAGGAGTATGACGACCTTAAGGTCAGGTAGAAAATGTCCTAGAAGATTGAGATGTTCTCCTACCAGTTTCTGTATACTGCCATTTCTAATGTCAGATTTGTCAATTTATTCTTTTCCTTAGGGATTGACCTGTTTGTCCTATTTAGACAGAAGTGGGACATTACTGGCAGGTGACGGCATATATATTACACTGGAAGAAGAGCAGATGCATGAGCCCTGGATATTGTAGCTGATGTAGTTGGGTCCTGGGATGGTGTTGCCTGCGTTCATATGTGGACAGAGTTGGCATCTGGGTTTCTGGCAAGTTCTGGTTCCTGAATTGGTGGCGGTGTACAACTTGTGATTTCTGGTGAGTATCCATTTGAGGTTAGGGGGGCTTTCGGTAAGCCAGAATAGGTTTGCCATCCACAGCTTGTGAGAGGATGGTATCTACGTCCAGGATGGGTTGATATAATTCAGTGGTTTCAACTGGGAGCTATAGCTAACAGCCAGAGGTATTCTGTTATTTTCTTTTTTGAAATGATCCTGTAGCAGAGTTTTCCTGGTTATTTGTCTTGCTTTGTTGTCCTGTTTTCTTATCTCATTGGACATTTTTGGAATTACAGAATCCGCCAGTGAGATTCTGATAACATGCTGCTTCATGACACACAATGTGTAAACTCCATAAACAGGAATCAACTGTATATACATATTCTTCTAATTCAATCCATTTCAAATCATGTCAACTTCTAATATTCTTCTGAGATTATGTTCTAAACCACAATAGAAATTTATGATGCTGTAGCTCATTACTTATTCTAATGAGGCATTAGAATAAATAATGTCATGTACTTACCCAAGAGTACTTTTAACATTTAGAAAGCAAGCATGAGACCTAAATTAAGTGTGTAGTACCTTCCTTATTTAACTTGTTAATAAGTATAGAAATATACATGATACCCAAAGGTCATTTATAAAAGAATAATATTCCTGCATGGGTCATTATGAGAAGAATTTTTGACTAACCTGCAAGGCAAAAATAAAATGTGTTCATTTTCTGCCAACCTATGTCTGTATTTTCCTTAAGTAGCTCACAGATTGCAGTGGTTTTTATCTTGTTTTTTCAATATATTTTGATTCATAATAGCTAACATATATATATATATATATATATATATATATATATATATATATATATATATTAGAGGTATGCACAGAGAAAATTTTCAGTTCAGTCTGGATGTCATTTTTATTTCATTCATAGAAACATAGCAGAAAAAGACGGTATGGCCCATTCAGTCTGCCCATTCATCCAATTAATTTAGCATTGCAATTCTCATTACTTCCTTAGAGATCCCCTATATTTATCCCATGCTTTAGTGAATTCAGATACTGTTTTTGTCTCCACTACTTCAACTGGAAGGCTGTTCCACACATCCACCACTCTCTCTTTAAAGAAATATTTCCTAAGATTACTCCTAAGTCTACCCCCTTTCAACCTTATCTCATGACCCCTTATTTTAATTTTAGAGCCTCCTTTCTATTAAAAAAAAAGCTCACCTTTTGTGCTTGGAAACCTTTGAGATGTTTGAAGGTCTCTATCATATCTCCCCTATCTAGCCTTTCCTCTAGAGAATAGATGTTTAGATCTTTAGGTCTATCCCCATATGCTTTAGAATGAAGATCACTGACCATTTTAGTAACCACCCTCTGGACTGACTCCATCCTGTTTTCATCCTTTTAAAGATGCGGTCTCTAGAATTATAAACTGTGTTCCAAATGAGGTCTCACCAGGGACCTTTTCAGGGGCAATATCGCCATCCTTTTTATCCTGACCATTCCTCTCCCCTATGCAGCTGAGCATTTTTATGGCTTTTACCATCACTTTATACACTTGTTTGGCCATCTTAAGATCATCAGATACAATTACTCCCAGATCCCACTTTTCCTTTGTGCTTAGAAGAATTTCTCCTCTAATTCTTTCCCTTTCCCTTGAGTTTTTGTATACTAAATGAATTACTCAGCATTTTAGCATTAAATCTTAGCTTCTTAGACCATTCTAAGCCAAAATGATAAAGGGGATGGAACAGCTCCCCTACGAGGAAAGACTGAAGAGGTTAGGGCGGTTCAGCTTGGAGAAGAGACGGCTGAGTGGGGATATGATAGAGGTGTTTAAGATCATGAGAGGTCTAGAACGGGTAGATGTGAATCGGTTATTTACTAGAGATGTGGTTCGTTTTTCGCCCGAAATAGGAAATTACCCGAAATTTCCTATTTCGTTTTTGGTTCGGAGGCCCCGAAACCCGAAAAGAATTTTCCCCGAATTTCGGGGAAATTTCGTTTTTCGGGTTTGCCTGGGGAGAGGGGCACAAATTTTTTTTTTTAAATTAAAAACCACCCCAAACATTTACATTAACTATAATACAACACCCCCCCCCCTGATCCCGATCCCTCCCCAAGACTTAAGAAGTACATCCCTGGTGGTCCAGCGGGGTCCCGGGTTCCATTTGCCCTCCGTGCCCGGTACTGCAAGCCGTGCTCTTTAAAATGGTGCCGCATAGCCTCTGAACTACCATGTCACAGGGGCTACTGGCGCCATGGGTCAGCCCCTGTCACATGGCCATCGGTGCCATCTTGTGCTCCTGTCATGTGACTGGAGCTGACCAATGGCGCCGAAAGCCTCTGTGACGTAGTATGGGCAAAGGCTATCGGCGCCATTTTGATTACTGGCAGCCGACAATGAAATCGCTCCCGGACCCCCGCTGGACCCCCAGGGATTATTGGCAAGCCTTGGGGGGGTCAGGGTCCAGCGGGGGTCCGGGAGCGATTTCATTGTTGGCTGCCAGTAATCAAAATGGCGCCGATAGCCTTTGCTCATACTATGTCACAGAGGCTTTCGGCGCCATTGGTCAGCTCCAGTCACATGACAGGAGCACAAGATGGCACCGATGGCCATGTGACAGGGGCTGACCAATGGCGCCGGTAGCCCCTGTGACATGGTAGTTCAGAGGCTATGCGGCACCATTTTAAAGAGCACGGCTTGCAGTAGCATGGGCACGGAGGGCAAATGGAACCCGGGACCCCGCTGGACCACCAGGGATGTACTTCATAAATCTTGGGGAGGGATCGGGATGGGGGGGGGGTAGTGTATGTACGTAAAAAAATGATTTTAAATGCTTGGGGTGGGTTTTTTTTAAGCTTCCTTTGCCGTTTCGTTTTTTGGCCCGGTTTCGGGTTTCCTCGTTTCGTTTTTCAAAAAAACGAAACGAGGAAACCCGAAATTTACCACGAAGTATCCGAGTCAAAAAACGACCCGGCAGAAAAAAATGAAGCACATCTCTATTATTTACTCTTTCTTATAGTAGAAAGACTATGGGGCATTCAATGAAGTTAGCAAGCAGCACATTTAAGACTAATCAGAAAAAAATATTTTTCACTCAGAGCACAATAAAGCTCTGGAATTTGTTGCCAGAGGATGTGGTTAGTGCAGTTAGTGTAGCTGGGTTCAAAAAAGGTTTGGATAAGTTCTTGGAGGAGAAGGCCATTAACGGTTATTAATCAAGTTTACTTAGGGGCGGATTTTCAGAGCCCTGCTCGCCTAAATCCGCCCGGATTTAGGCGAGCAGGGCCCTGCGCGCCGGTGCGCCTATGTTCAATAGGCCTACCGGCGCGCGCAGACCTCGGGACTCGCGTAAGTCCCGGGGTTTTCCGAGGGGGGGCGTGTCGGGGGCGGGCCCGATCTGCGCGGCATTTTCGGGGCGGGGCATAGCGTTTCGGGGGCGGGCCCGGGGGCGTGGTTAAGGCCCGGGGCGGTCCGGTGGCGTGGCCACGCCCTCCGGACCCGCCCCCAGGTTGCGTCCCGGCGCGCTAGCGGCCCGCTGGCACGCGGGGATTTACGTCTCCCAGAGGGAGACGTAAATCCCCCGACAAAGGTAAGGAGGGGGTTTAGACAGGGCCGGGCGGGTGGGTTAGGTAGGGGAAGGGAGGGGAAGGTGAGGGGAGGGCAAAAGAAAGTTCCCTCCGAGGCCGCTCCGATTTCAGAGCGGCCTCGGAGGGAACGGAGGTAGACTGCGCGGCTCGGCGCGCGCCGGCTATACGGAATCCAAAGCCTTGCGCGCGCCGATCCCGGATTTTAGCGGATACACGCGGCTACGCGCGTATCTACTAAAATCCAGTGTACTTTTGTTGGCGCCTGATGCGCCAACAAAAGTACGCTAAATCGCGCTATTTGAACATCTACCCCTTAGGGAATAGCCACTGCTATTAATTGCATCAGTAGCATGGGATCTTCTTAGTGTTTGGGTAATTGCCAGGTTCTTGTGGCCTGGTTTGGCCTCTGTTGGAAACAGGATGCTGGGCTTGATTGACCCTTTGTCTGACCCAGCATTGCAATTTCTTATGATCTTATGATCTTATGTTCTTATGTTCTTACTCTCCCACTATTACCTGTAGTTTGCAGATAATAAGTTATGTTAATTATATAACTCTAAATGGAAATTATGGCATCTGTATGCATTTTGTTCTTAACCATCCTGATGAGCTACCTTTTATTTCTTTATTTATATGGCATTCATTTTATTACCTTCAGTGTTTTATTATGTCTATTTTACTTATTTGACTAAGTTTTTATGAGTTTTATCTTTTAACAGCTAATTTATTCTTTTACCCTGTGTAGTTTTTAGCTGTTACTATTTTACGAATATTGTATTTCTACCTTTGGTCTAATTTTTGTAAACCAATGTGAAGGCTTGTCTGATGTAACGGTATATAAAACCCAATAAACCATTAAACCATCAAACAAATTCTGTATGTATTCTGGAAAATGCATAAATTAAAAATTAAAAAAAAAGACCACACCCCCTTTTAAGTTGACATGAGATGTGCATGCAACGGGAGATGAAGGAGGCTTTTATAATTAGGTGGACACATGCATGTCCTACATGCGTGCACGTCCTACATGCGTGCACATCCCCTGATTTTGGCATGCACCGGTCTTTTAAAATTCACCTTTTATCTGATGCTGGGGTACATTTTAAGAAACAGCGAGTGTGCGTACTTTTGTTCGTGCACCAGGCACGAACAAAAGTATGTTGGATTTTATAAGATATGCGCGTAGCTGCGCATATCTTATAAAATCTGGGGTTGGCGCGCACAAGGGGATGCACATTTGTGCAACTTTTGGGCGCCGAGCCCTGCGCGCACTGCCCGTTCCCTCCGAGGCCGCTCCGAAATTGGAGCGACTCAGAGGGAACTTTCCTTCCGCCTCCCTCGAGCCAAGAGTGATTATGATTGTACAGGGTGTTATGAAGGATAGTGAGGGTTTTCTATCTTATGCGGGAGGAGATGGGTAACCAGTGAAGGTCCTTTAGAACAGGGGTGATGTGGTCACTTTTGCGAGTATTTGTTATATTTGGGGAGCGGATTGACGGGGGAGGGGGTTAGTGGGGAAACATTGGAGGATGTTTGCGATTTTGTTTTTAAAGTACATTGCGAGTTCTTCGCATTTGCTGCTGGTATTTTCATCAATGGTTGGGGGAGGGGTGGGGTTCGTTATTTCTGCCACATACGAGAAGAGCGCATTAGCGTTGAAATGAAAGCCGTGTATTTTTGCGGAGTAGTAGTCATGTTTAGCTTGGAGGGTAGATAGTCTATAGGTGTGCAGAGTGGATTTATAGGCAGCTGTGCATTTGGGGGATGGATGTTTGCACCAGGTGCGTTCTTTGCTTCTAACGTCCTTTTTTAATTTTTTAAATTCCGTGGTGTACCAGGGTTTTTTAGCTGTTTGGGTGTAGGGAATTTCTTTGTGGACAATAGGGCAGGTTTCATCGGCTATTGTGGAGGTAATATTGTTCCAGGATAGTAGGGCTGAGTCTGGGCTAGTCAGGTCAAGGTTGTTAGCAATTTTGTCACAGGCTGAGATTAGGTCTTCTATGGCGCAGGGTTTGCAGAAAGAGATGTCTTGTTATGAGTGGGGGGGTGGAGGAGGGGACATTCATAGAGAGGAGGACATTGATGAGTGAGTGAGTGGTCAGACCATGGGACTGGGAGGGTAGTGGGTGTGTTGGGAGATTGTATGCTGGAGTTAATGAAGATGAGGTCGAGGGTCTGATCTGCCTTGAGTGTTGGGGCGGTAATCAGTTGTCTGAAACCCTGGGCCAGGAGGGTGTTAAGGAGGATCTCACAGGAGGAGGTAGAGGGGAGGACGTCAACATGGAGGTTGAAGTCTCCTACTATTACAGCGGGGGTGTCTATGTTGATATTGTCGGAAATATATTCGATAAGGGGAGATGGGTCCTGTTCAAGTTGGCCAGGTGGGGCATAGATGAGGCAGACTTGTAACTCTTTGGATTTGAAAAGCCCAATTTCTAATTTGTGGGGAGAGGGGGTGTTTTGTGATTTGAGCTTGAGGTGTTTTTTTGTAGCAAGGAGGAGCCCACCACCTCTTTTTTTTGTCTTGGGATGGAGAAAACGTTGTAGGATTGTACTGGGAGCTGGTTAATGAAGACATGGTCAGTGTTCTTGAGCCAGGACTCAGGGATAGCACGAATGTCGGAGTTGGATTCAGTGAGCAAGTCATGGAGGATGGGAGCTTTTTTTTAGGATAGATTGGGCATTAAAGAGGGATATTGCAAGAGTGGTGAGGCCCAGAAATTGTGTGAGGGGAGATATCATGATGGGTTGTAAGGATTTACGCTGGGAGAGGGGGCGGGGGTGAACGGGAGTAGGGATTCTTTGGGTGGGCAGTGGCAGTGGGGGTGGAGGAGTAAGAGGGGGAGAGGGGTAAAGGTTGCTGATGCACTAAGGGGTGACACTAAGGGGCACAACAAGGGGCAAGCCCCTTTGTTGCGCGACGCCGGGAAGGCGTCTGCTTTTAACAGCGCCGGCGTCTCACCCCGATGATGGAATGGCTTGGTGGTGGTCCTCGGTGGCGACAGGCAGCAGCACAGTTCTGGTGAAAAGGTAGGCCGTGAAAGGATGCTCGTGGCGGGCACCCTGACCCCGATGGGCCTGTGCTGACAAGCATGGGTGCGGCGGCGAAAAGGGCGCACAGAAAGCAGGCGTCTGCTTTTAACAGCGCCGGTGTCTCACCCCGATGATGCGACAGCTTGGGGGCGGTCCTCGGCGGCGGCAGGCAGCAGCAGAGTTCCGGCGAGAAGGTAGGCCATGAAAGGCTGCTTGCGGCGGGCACCTTTTTGTAAAGCCCTGGGACTTACACACGTCCTGGGGCTTTACGTGCGCTGCCGGGCCTTTGAAAAATAGGCCCAGCGTGCTTAACCTTTTGAAAATCCAGCCCAGTGTGTACTATTTTTGCAAATCAGGCACACTATTTCCAAATAGTGCACTAAAAATGTAAAAGGAAAAACACAAAATTTTGTGGGCTTTTCTGTCATTTCATGTTGAAAATGACATGAAATGACATTGTGCCTATTAAGAATTGTGCCTGGACCAAATTTTCATTTTGTTTTTTTTTATTTTAGGGTTCATTGTTTCATTATTATTTTGGTTCTGTACATTTTCCAGTTGAAAATAAATATTTATAAATTGTATTTATTAATTAATTAAAATATTTTTTTATCCGCCTCTATCCTAGCTATGCTAGGTGAAGTACAACATTAAATTTGAATAAAATTACAGCATAATATAAAATAATTAAACTACCTACTAACACTGTAAATCAATTATACAATAAAGATTTTATCCATCATAAGCTTTAGAAAATAGAAGCTTATGATCTATTTCTCATATGGAATCAGGAAAGGCATTCCAACATATGGGGTCAAAAATAGAGAATCACGCCATTTCCAGCTAGGAAAGTAGCTTTAACAGCGTCCCCCCCGCCCCTCCCAATCGCAATGACCTGGCCGGATTATAACGTACTAGAGAATTTAAATAACCTGGACCATCATGCTTTAAAATCTTCATAGGTTCGATTTTGAATTTCACACACTGCTTCTTGGCTAACCAGTGGTGTTCTTTCAGAGTTGGAGTAATATATTTGTTTCAATGTTTACCTGAAACCAGGCCAGCAGTGGAATTCTGGAGAATCTGCACTGCATTGATATTCAATCAGGTAATCCGTAATAAAACAAATTACAGTAATCAAATAAAAAGAAATTCGCCCTCATGGCCCCCGCCATCTCCTGCCTCCTTCTATAGCACTGGGCAATGGTAAAAGTAATAGGAGTGAGACTCAGTTGCTCCTGACGTATTAGTTCTGCTTTTAAAATGGGACCGACCTCAGGGCTAATTGGAGTCATGTTGGTTTACTGTTATAAAGTAATAAAGACATAAAGTAATACAGCCACAAGACAAGCTTTGTGGTTGTAAAGATCCCTTTACAAAGTCATATTGCTTTATGCCTGTAAACTGACAGGGCACTGACCAGTCCTACAGCTGGCACCAATTTTAAAACCGAACTGTTAGGCAGGAGCAACTGGGGATCACTGGGGATCACTCCTATCTTTGTTACCATTCACTAGCATTAAGCAAGGGTGGTTGGGGTGGCAAGGAGTAACAGGGCTGCAGGAAGCTTTTTTTTTTTAAATTTCACTGCAAATACTGTGTGCTATTTGTTAATAGCAAGGACTATTTACCAAAACAAACAACCTGAAAATGGTGGGGGTTTACTTAGCCAGTAGAGATTCAGTTCATTTGGGCATTCGATTCGTTTGTGCATTTTTGATTCACTTTGCGCATTGATTGCAAATGAATGCGTATCATTACAGGATAATTGTAAAAGAAACGCACATGCACTCATCAATGCACATGTCGGCATGCAATCAGGGGTACACTGCAATTTTAAATCATGTACACAAGTACACGTGTATCATTTAAAATACCCATCCTGTACATATATGTGCATGTGATCTTAAGAGGTGGCTCGAGTAAATGTCCAGTGCATATTTCCACAAGGGCTTTAGCAGCTTTTATGTGCATATGCAGCTGGATTTTAAAACAATTTTACCAGGTAGTCCACGACTTTGCCCAGTTCATATCAAGGTGTTCAATACCCCTCTGATTCTTCATATTGCAAGCCACCCACTAGACCCCAAACCCTCATGCTGTGATAAAAGCCCTAAAACTCGAGATCTCCAGACTTGCACCTCAACAGGGCCAGCAGTAAAGTTACGTGGATAACAAGCCGACACATGCCATGGTCAACATTTTTCACATCTAAACTTATGCACATAAGTCTTGGCCCTGCCCTGGAATGCCCATGCCCCGCCTCTTTCCACCCCCTTAAACTGGACATGTGCACAGGTAGATACGTGCATTCTTCTCAGCTTCTTAAAATCCATGTTGCTCTCATGCGGCATGCATAAGTGCATATGTGGGCGTTTTTGTGTGAGCAACAATTTTTAAATTGACCTGTTAGAATCTATCTAAAAACATAACTTTGGATCATTGCAATTTGAATGTCTTAAAGCCAAGGACTGCATCTGCATAAGCCAAATTTGCATACAATGGAGGTAGTGCATGCAAATTTATTTCATACACATTCATTGTGGATACCTTGGAAACCAAAATCCAGCTGGCTGTCCTCAAGTACTAGATTAAAAACCAACCACTTTGAAATAATTTGTAGTAGATGAACTTTCTGGAGCAAGAAAGCAAAAGCAATTTCTGTCTATTTTCCCAACTAAATACTGTATCTGAAAGAAGGACAGATGGCATTCAATAGACCATGCATTTGAATTTTTCAATATGAAATTCAAACTACAACTCAATAATAACAATCTGGCACAAAACAAATTAAAAATATTGACTATTTTTTTCCCTTATCCTTTCATATTGTATCTATTAATCATCAAATAAAGGAATATATTGTTATATTTTTATATTAATATTTAATTGTATATATTACTTTAAGAATAAATGTTTGATTTATATGCCTAATGAAACATGGGTGCTACAAATAAATAAAACATTTTATTTTGGGTTTGCTTGCTTGTCAGGGGATCTCATCCAGCTTTCTAGCACATCATCCTGGGTGCCATTGCATCAGCCACAAGTACATCAGTCAGATCCTCTTTGGTACTCTTACCAGCATGAAAATAAAATTGTTTTTAGTCAGCTGTATCCTCTCTCTTGACTGTGATTAACCTGTCATGCTCCATCAGCCTGCTTGTCAGCAAATTGACTCATACTGTTTCTTCGTACTTGTTCATATTTTGGTTGATGTATGTTGTCTTCCCTACCCCTAATTCTCCTTGGGTGATGAATTTCAAAATAGTATAGTTCAGAACTATATTGCCAATTTTCATCTATATTCCTCTTATGGTGATATCCTTTGTATTTAGTGCTATATCAGAAAACAAATAATATGTAAACGACTATTATTATTTTTTTATCAAATCATTTCTTTCCCAGCTTCAGAACAAAGTTGATATGTCAGGCACATCAGGAGGTGAATTGGACCACAAGTATAAGTGAATTTCATGATTATGACCCAGAAAACTATAATTTTGGTATTTAGTTTCAGATCTGAAACAGGCCAAATAAACTTCTGATGCCTGCTGTGACTTGGTAAAATAATAGGAAAGTAGTAAACAATGAGGTTTGAGAAAAACATAGGATGCTGGGAATTTCATGCAAACATAAATCTACAATCCTTTTTTAAAATTGAGCTTTATTAATTCTCAGGAATAACAATTCTAACATTCCAACATGACATGAAAAATAGATCAATTTTGGCAAAGATAACTGCTAGTAGTGTTGTTTATCAGAGCAATGAGGGACCCTGAACTGGCAGGAAGGCAGAGTGGGTGCTCCTGCCTGCTCTAGTTCAGGTGGATAGGAACTTCGAGGGACGAGAGAGGGCTGTCAGGAAGAAAATTAATTGGGGGAGCAAGATTTATTTATTTTATGTATTTATTTATAAAATGTGTAGACTGTACTAATAATCACTTCTAAGTGGTTTCACAATATTTAGGGACCTTCATGTTTGGATTTTATTGCTCTTTATTTTTCCGGAGAATTAATTTGAACAAAAGAATATGAGAACATAAGATATGCTTTATTGGATCAGACCAAGGGTCCATCAAGCCAGTATCCTGTTTCCAACAATGGCCAATCCAAGTCACAATTACCTGGCTAGTACCCAAACATTAAAAAGATCCCAAGCTACTAATGCTGGTAACAAGCAATGGTTATTCCTTATTGATTAATAGCAGTTTATAGATGTCTCCTTCAGGAACTTAACCAAATATGTTGCGAATTGTGCATTCATTCAAAACAAATGCACATCCCTAACCTTGAATACTGTATGCAATTCTGGTCACCACATCTCAAGAAAAGATATAGTTGGGATGGAGAAGGTACAGAGAAGGGCTACCAAAATGATAAGGGGAATGGAACAGCTCCCCTATGAGGAAAGACTAAAGAGGTTAGGACTTTTCAGCTTGGAGAAGAGACGGCTGAGGGGGGATATGATAGAGATGTTTAAAATCATGAGAGTTCTATAACGGGTAGATGTGAATCGGTTATTTACTCTTTCGGATAATAGAAGGACTAGGGGGCACGCCATGAAGTTAAGTTGTTGCACTCCCCGTCCGCGCCCGGCCCACGCATGGGCCTGCTCACCTCGCTAGCTCCTCTGCAGGACATGGGTCAGCCTCCCCAGTAGCAGCCGCAAGCACCTCTAGGCCTCGGCGTCCTGCGGCGGTGGTCACCGGGCCTTCCACTGAACACCAGGCCTCACGCCAGAGTTCAGCATCTCCAGTGGCATTGGCCACGCCCCTACACATGTGCGTGCAGACCGCCTGGTCTCTTGTAGGGCCAGGGGTGGATCCTAGCTCCACGGCATGCCCTGATTAATGGAACAATATAAGGAAGTCTCTGCCTGCAGTTCCTTGCCTTGGCAATCGGGTCGTCACTGTAAATGTACTAGTTTGCCTCCGCATTCACAGTCTTCTTCCAGTCTTGTTCCTGCCTTGTTCCAGTCTTGTTCCAGCCTCCTTCTGTTCCAGCGTCTGTCTCTCCGTCCTCCCGGGTAGTACCCTCGGACTGTCTCTCTGGTACTGACCTCAGCCTGTTCCTTAACCTTCCTGTCCGCTGCCTATATCCTGACCTCTGCATGCCTTGTGACATCGTCTGACCTCCGGAACTTGACCTCTGCCTCAATGACTACTCCTCAGACTGATCCTCATATTCTGACCTCGGCTGCCATTGACCACGTCTTCTGATTCTGGCTTTGTCCCTTGTCTTATCATCGCCTATGTTGTTGGGCCTTCCTTGCCTCTCCAGGCCAACAGTGTGCTGACCGCACTCCCTTGCTGATCATGGGCACGCCTCTCTCTACCTCTCCGGGAGACCCTGCGAGGCCCACCTAAATCCAAGCAGCCCGGGTCCCTACGGGCTCCTCCTGGTGGTACCTCGGGCTTCCAGTGGTGAAGCTCATCCTAGCCTCCTGTGCACCACCCCCTGAGGGCAGGTGCTTCCATGTCCCTACCAGGGAGCCGTTCTCTACTGCTTCAAGACAAGGGTCTACTTCCAAGGCAACAGGTTGCCAAGGCCATGGACTCGGCGGAGTCTCCTGCCTCCAGGGCCCTACCGGGTTTGGCCACCAGAGTCCAAGAACCTTGCAGGGCTTTGGAATCACTAGCCTCTTCGGTGGAAGAGCTTTCTTCCCAGCTGAGAGATACAGCTCTGGCTAATCCCCTGGGCCTATCGGCCTCTATGCTACCCAAAGCATCGTTGGCACTCCCCGCACCTCCCCGATACAACAGGGACCCACGCTCCTGTCATGGCTTCCTCACTCAGTGCTTCATGCAATTTGCACTGCAACCATCCTTGTTCCCAAAGGAATTAACCAAAGTGACCTTCATCCTTTCCTGCCTGGAAGGGAAGGCTCTGGCATAGGCCTCTCCCTTATGGAAATGCTCTGATCCTATGCTTTCCAATCTGACTTTATTGCTCTCTTCAAACAGACCTTCGGAGACCCAGGCCGCCAAGCTGTTGCCAGCCACAGTCTACTCATCTCCGTCAAGGGTCTCAGACCCTCTCTGAGTATACGGTGGAGTTTAGGACCCTGGCTACTGAGCTCAGGAGCAAGAAGATTGTCTGCAAGCCATCTTCCTAGATGGACTCTCCAGCGCTTTCAAAGATGAACTCTCCATCCGTGAAACTCCCACGTCTCTAGAGGACCTGATTTCCCTCACCGGGAAGATCGACCATCGACTCTGGCAAAGGTGCCTAGAAGTAAAGGCTTCCCACTCTCCTACACCGCGTTCCATGCATGTCCAAAGTCCTCCAGCCAAGATTCCAGCACCACCACCTTCTCCCATGGTGGAATATATGGAGGTGAACCGTGGGCGATTGACTCTGACTGAACGTTCCCATTGGAGGAAGGAGGGTCTTTGCATTCACTGTGGCACTTCCGGACATCTTCTGCAGTTCTGTCTGGCCCATCGAGAAAACTGCAATGCCTGAGCACAGCGGGGGTCCCGAACTTAGGTGCTACCATCACCAGCTTCCAGTCTCTCTGGGCATCCGGACCTACTCCTTCACCATCACTGCTGTGGTCGATACAGGAGCAAGTGGCAGCTTCATCATGGATGACATCGTCAAGCTTCTGAACATTCCTCTTCAGCCATTAGATGTGAGCCTCCGCATCGCCTCCATTCAAGGAGAACACCTTCCAGAGCTCATCACCCATCGAGCAATGGCTGTCCATCTTACCATGGGCACTCTCCATGAGGAGGTGTCCTTCTATGTGTTAAAATGTTTCACACATCCAGTCTTCCTGGGACTGCCTTGGATCCAGATCCACAAACCCCAGTTCAATTGGCATTCCCTGCAGTTGGTGCAGTGGGGTTCCAAATGCCAGAAGACATGCCTACGTCAAGTATTCCCAGCAGTGACTGTCATGAAGTCTACCACGCTATCTGGTTTGCCGACTCAGTATGTTGTAGAGATGTGAATCGTGTGATCGATCGTCTTAACGATCGATTTTGGCTGGGGGGGGAGGGAATCTGATCATCGTGGTTTTGTTTTTTTTTTAAATCGTTTAAATCGTAAATCGGGGGAGGACGTGAAAACCGGCACACTAAAACAACCCTAAAACCCACCCCGACCCTTTAAAATAAATCCCCCACCCTCCTGAACCCCCCCAAAATGTTTTAAATTACCTGGGGTCCAGTGGGGGGGTCCCGGTGTGATATTCCACTCTCGGGCCACGGGGTCCGTGAGCGACCTCCTGCACGCGGGCCGTATTGCCAATATTCAAAATAGCGCCGGCGCTACCTTTGCCCTCACTATGTCATACGGGCGATCTCGGCCCGTATGACATAGTGAGGGCAAAGGTAGTGCCGGTGCCATTTTGAATATTGGCAATTCGCTCCCGGACCCCTGCTGGACTTTTGGCAAGTCTTGTGGGGGTCAGGAGGCCCCCCCCCCAATCTGGCCAAAAGTCCCTGGGGGTCCAGCGGGGGTCCGGGAGCAATCTCCTGCACTCGTGACGTCGGGAGCCAGGAACCAAAATGGCGCCGGCGCTACCTTTGCCCTGTCATATAAGGGCAAAGGGCCACCGGCGCCATTTCTATTAACGCGGCCGTGGCCAGAGAGTGGGAGATCGCGCCGGGACCCCCCCCCCCACTGGATCCCAGGTAATTTAAAACATTTTGGGGGGGTTCGGGAGGGTGGGGGATTTATTTTAAAGGGTTGGGGTGGGTTTTAGGGTTGTTTTGGTGTGCCGGGTTTCCCGCCCTCACCCCTCCCCCGATTTATGATTTTTTGACGATAAATCGGGGGAATTGCTATTGTATCGCGGCTCTAACGATTTTTGACGATTTAAAATATATCTGATGATTGTTTTAAATCGTCAAAAAACTATTCACATCCCTAATATTAGATGTCTTGTTAGTTATCTAATAGAGAAGTCTTGCCTCACCAATCTGCTACATTTTTTGAAGGCATGAATAAACTGAATATAGTGTATCTGGGCTTCCAGAAAGCATTTTATAAAGTACCTGAGAGACTCTTAAAGAAATTAAAAAATCATGAGATAGGAGGCCATGATCTATTGTGGATTGAGAACTGCTTAAAAAATAAAATAGATAATAGTGCTAAATGGTCAATTTTTTTTAAATGGAGGAGCATCCCAGGGATCTATACTGGGACCACTGCTTTTTAACAAATTTATAAATGACCTAGTGATGGGAACAATGTCAAGTGATCAAATTTGCTGATGACACAAAATTATTCAAAGTTGTTAAATCTTAAGAAGACTGTGAAAAATTGCAAAGGGAACCTTGTGAGACTTGGTCTCGGCATCCAAATGGCTGATAACATTTAATGTGGACAAATGAAAAGTGATGCATTTTGGCAAGAGCAGAAGAGCAACCCAAACTATAGCTACTCAATATAAGGATCCACATTGGGAGTCACCACCCAGTAAAAGGATTTAAGTATCATTGAGGATAATATAGTGAAATTATCTGCTTAGTGTGTGGCAGCAGCCAAGAAAGCAAATAGAATGCTATGTTTTATTAGGAAAGGAATGGAAAATAAAAGAGAAAATATCATATTGCCTTTGTATCGCTCATGGTGTGACTGCATGTGGAATATTGTATGCAATTCTGGTCACCACATCTAAAAAAATGATATAGCAGAATTAGAAAACATACAGAGAAAGGCAACCAAAATGATAAAGGTAATGAGGAAAGGCTAAAGAGATTAGGGCTCTTCAGCTTGGAGAAGAGATGGCTGAGGGGACGGGGAGATATGATAAAATACTGAGTGAAGTAGAACAGGTAAACGTGAATCAGTTGTTTACTCTTTCAAAAAGTAAAATGACTAGGGCATATGCAATGAAGTTATAAGTAAAACTAAGACATGTAGGGGAAAATATTTTTTTACTCAACGCATAATTAAACTCAGGAATTAATTGCTAGTAGATGTAGTAAAAGCTGCTACTGCAGCTGGGTTTAAATGAGGTTGGACAAGTTCCTGGAGGAAAAGTCCAGAAAGCGTTATTAAGGTGGAGTTGCAGAAATCCACTTCTTATCCCTGGGATAAGCAGCATGGAATCTACCTACCTTTCGGGAGCCTACCATGTACATGTGACCTGGATTGGCCACTATTGGAAACAGGATACTGGGCTTGATGGACCTTTAGTCTGAGCTAGGATGGCAAACCTTATGTTCTTAAGTAAAGCTGCAGCCATTTATCCAATCTAAACTGAAGTACCAGTTTTGATGTGTTTGCCCAAAGGGGAAGGAGGAGGTGCATGAGGTGGGGGAGCATCATAGTCACACCAGTCCCAGTTAACTTACTAGTTACCAATAATAACGTGGCTTTTGCCTGAACATCTGGTTTCCCAGGTCCCCATGGCCTTTCCGGTCAGTACGCAGTCAAAGGCCAATTGATTACTACTAGTTCTATTCACCCTGTCAGACAAACTCAACAGCAATGAATCAGTCATATAGACCTAGTTGACTCTCTCTAATGTGTAGCCTGCTAGACTAGCATAGATCCTGTCCTTTTTCTTTTCATCCTTAGTCTCAAGTTGTAGCCTGCTGCTACCAGCCCAGATACTCACATGGATTGCACTGCACTAGGATTCTAAATGGACCGAGCTTTCTCTAGGCTGAGCTTCTGCTATCTCTTCACTTTTTTGCATATTATCTGCTCGTGAATGCATTCCATGCATTCACCACCTTTTCCATGAAAACATTTCCTGATGTTCCTGAGTGGTCCACTGTTGGAGTCTACTCCACAATTTTCTTTCCATTGAAAAAAGGTTTGGGGTCGATTTTAAGACCTGCGCCAATTTTATATCATGTGCGCACCAGCACACGCATGTTATAAAATCCGATGGCTGCGTGCATGTGTGGGTGGCCCGTGACTTGCGTGTGGGGAGGGGGAATTTTAGCAAAATTCGCACGGCAATGCTATTGGGCCTCCCCCAGGTCCCTCCCAGTCCGCTCCAATTAGGGAGCGGACTGGGAGGGAACTTTCCTATCCCTAACCCTACACTTCCTACCCTTCCTACCTTTTCCCCTCTCTCCCCCGACCCCTAACCTAACCCTACCTATCCCTAATTTTTTTATTTTACTACTTACTGCTGGGCCTGTTCTAAAATGCTCGCGGCAAGCACAAGGCCCAGCCATGCGTGTAACCCCCATTTTGTATGTGTGTGGCCCTTTTAAAATTGGGCTGTTTATTTCTTGTGTATTATTAATACTGAAAGTTTTATCATATCTCCCTTATTCTTGCTTCTAGTGTGTAGACATATATATATATAGAGAGAGAGAGATATATATAGTTATATAATAAACTGAGTTGTACTACAATTATCTTAGATACACATAATGTGTTTAATCACCTCTTTACATCCACATTTATCAATAATACCCAGATCCCATAGATACCTAGCTGATGGCATGTATCTTTAAAGCTACCAAATAAGATCACATATTTGCATTAATCAATAATTATAGCTAATTCACATGCCTTTATAACTAAAAAAAATCATGTGGCTTTAAAACAACTAATTAAATTGCACATTACCAGAGCTTACTGTATTTATATAAATAAAATCCTCCAATATAAAAATGCAACTAATGTCATAATTATTGCAAGTCTATACATGTTTCAGTTACAAAAGACACAGACTCCAACTTGGCTGTATCAGTCGTTGAACATGTTTAAACGCTGAAGAAATACAGACCAGCATTGTCCTTTAGAAAAAGGCCCTTGTTCTAAGAGAGGTTTATTCAGGGGATCATTCTGATGGTTTTCCTTAGCTTCAAGCATGTGCCACACACTCACTATACTTTAAGTATCATCTATAAATAAACATAATATGCTTTTCAGTGCAACATATCAATTGTCCTTTCTATAGTTATATAACATATAAATCTAACCTCTTTAACTTATAGGCAGAATATATACTGATATCCCCCTCAACTGAACTGCTGACATACTTCATACAATATGTGAAGCATCAACTCTTCTTAGCACTGGATTTTGTGGCTGTTGGCTGAAAAATTGGATGTTCCTCTGGTATCTATCCCAAACCAGCCCCTACTACACAACTTTCCCCAGAGTTTAGGGGCCAGTTCCGCATGTAGAAAGAGATGTACGACCAGCACAGTACACTTTGGTAAAGATTTGACGTCATTTGGAGTGAGGAAAGTCTCACAAATATGAAATTTCTACTATGTTCTCTCTATACATCAAGCTAGGGTGAGAGAACATAGTAGAAACGTCATCTTTGTGAGACTTTCCTCACTCCAAATGACATCAAATCTTCACCAAGGTGTACTGTGCTGGTCGTACATCTCAATCTATATGCGAAACTGGCCCCTAAACCCTAATCCACCACTAACACCTAGAGATGTGAATCGTGTCCTCGATCGTCTTAATGATCGATTTCGGCTGGGAGGGGGAGGGAATCGTATTGTTGCCGTTTGGGTGTGTAAACTATCGTGAAAAATTGTTAAAATCGTGAGCCGGCACACTAAACCCCCCTAAAACCCACCCAACCCTTTAAATTAAATCCCCCACCCCAATGCTTTAAATTACCTGGGGATCCGGCGGTGGTCCAGAACGGCGGCGGTCCGGAACGGCCCCCTCAATAGAATCGTGTTGTCTTCAGCCGGCGCCATTTTTCAAAATGGCCGCCGCAAAATGGCGGCGGCCATAGACAAAAACGATTCGACGCAGGAGGTCGTTCCGGACTTCCGCTGGACTTTTGGCAAGTCTTGTGGGGGTCAGGAGGCCCCCCCAAGCTGGCCAAAATTTTCCTGGGAGTCCAGCGGGGTTCCGGGAGCGATTTCTTGCCGCGAATCGTTTTCGTACGGAAAATGGCGCCGGCAGGAGATCGACTGCAGGAGGTCGTTCAGCGGGGGTTTGCGGTGGCCATTTTGAAAAATGGCGCCGGCTGAAGACAACACCGCCGGATCCCCAGGTAATTTAAAGCATTGGGGGGGGGGGGGTTCGGGAGGGTGGGGGATTTAATTTGAAGGGTCGGGGGTGGGTTTTAGGGGGTTTTAGTGTGCCGGTTTTCCTGCCCTCCCCCTTCCCCCGATTTACGATTTTTTAACGATAAATCGGGGGAATTGGTATTGTATCGTGGCCCTAACGATTTTTTGACGATTTAAAATATATCGGACGATATTTTAAATCGTCAAAAAACGATTCACATCCCTACTAACACCTCACCTTGACCTATTAAGTGGCCCTCCTATAAGATATAAATATACTACTAGGAGAAGCTTGTGAATAGTCTCTCTCTTTCTCTCATGCTTTGAAAGTATAAATTTTGTAGCAGAGCCAAATAAATTGGTAGTAGGGTGATTGGGTATATTACATAATTGGGAGAGAGAGAGAGAAAATTCCCAAAATGGAAAAAGCACACTAATGTGAAAAAATTAAAACAAATTTTTATTCAAAAACATACCATATTAAAACAAGAGAGCTTTACACATTTACATATATATGTATTTTTGTCTCATTTCAAAAGTTTTTTCATGCAGGCAGCATTCTGGTAGCCCATCTCTGAACACCTATACTCATGCTTATATCTGTCAGAAGGAACATTCTATAGAACTGGACACTATATTCCAACTATCTCCTCAATGATCTGTGCAATGGCATAATCATTTCCTGTTCTCCTTAGTTATTTCCTTACCTAAACACCCATGCTTCCTTCCAGCACTGACCACTACCTTTAAGATCATGAGAGGTCTTGAACAAGTAGATGTGACTTGGTTACACTTTCAAATAATAGAAGGACTAGGGGGCATTCCATGAAGTTAGCAAGTAGCACATTTAAGACTAATCAGAGAAAATTATTTTTCACTCAACGCACAATAAAGCTCTGGAATTTGTTGCCAGAGGATGTGGTTAGTGCAGTTAGTGTAGCTGGATTCAAAAAAAGTTTGGATAAGTTCTTGGAGGAGAAGTCCATTAATGGCTATTAATCAATTTTTCTTAGGGAATAGCCACTGCTATTAATTGCATCAGTAGCATGGGATCTTCTTAGTGTTTGGGTATTTGCCAGGTTCTTGTGGCCTGGTTTTGGCCTCTGTTGGAAACAGGATGCTGGGCTTGATGGACCCTTGGTCTGACCCAGCATGGCAATTTCTTATGTTCTTATGTTCTTATTGTTTTATTACATTGAAATAACTAAAGATACAATAATTATCCTGAAGTTAAAGAATCTTCATGATGATTACTGTATACTGCTCCTTTGGATTTCTGAATGATATCTAAAGGTTGTATTCAATATATATTTTTTTTCCAAAGACATAGAATTTGGAAAAGGCCCTAAGTCAGCTAGAAATGCAACTCCTTCATCCATGATTTGGAATCCTTGGTTTGCAACCAGATATTTGTAAGTTCTGGAAGAAACAGGTGGGAGGGCTCTAGAGCTCTAAAGCAAACTTCTCACTGTCATTATACATTTGATGTTTGTTTTTGAGTAATGACCTGATACTATTAGATTTATCAGCCACATTTGACACAGTGAACCACCTAATACTAATTAAAAGGCTTGAAGAAATAGGACTACAAGACAAAACACTCACATGGTTCAGATCATATCTAAATAACAGAACTTTTCAAGTTCAAATTAAAAACACTCTATCTGAAAAGATCACCCTAAATAAACAGTAGTCCCACAGGGGTCAGCACTATCTGCTACACTGTTTAATATATACCTACTACCACTATGCCATCTCCTCGCAGGACTTGGAATCATACACTTCATTTACGCTGATGGCATCCAGTTAATCCTACCAGTTGATGAAACTATTGAAAAAATAAGCTTGGCCATGATGTATCTGGACATAATAAAGCAACTACTAAACAAAATGGAGCTGATAATCAACATTGACAAAACTGAATTTATACACTTAGATAGGAAAAGCATGAATATTGCACAAACTCCAATATTTCTCAATAACATCCAACAAATTGATTTAGCTAAGAAAGTTCGCAATCTCGGAGTAATTATTGACAATGAACTAAACTTCAAACAACACATATCACTAAAGGTAAAGGAAGGATATGCTAAACTCATGATACTCAGAAAACTTAAACCATTACTATCCTTGCCAAACTTTTGTACTGTTCTTCAATCTCTGATATTTGCCAGCACAGACTACTGTAATGCTTTGCTACTAGGCCTACCCAACACTACAAAGGACCACTGCAGATTTTACAAAATGCTGCAGCTAGAATTCTCACTGAAAAAAGCAAAAGAGATCACATATCAGATACACTTGCCACTCTACATTGGCTACCCATAGAACAAAGAATACAATTCAAAGCTCTGTGCTTAATACACAAACTCATCCACGACGAAAAAGCAGAATGGCTGAACACAGCACTTAAAGTACATGTCCCACACAGAAATTTAAGATCAGCAAACAGAGCACTTCTACCCATTTCATCTGTAAAAACAGCAAGACTTACCCAGGTGAGGGAACGTGCATTATCTCTAGCCGCTCCCACATTATGGAACTCCATGCCCCTTGACCTCACTCAGACTCCAGAGCAATCATAAATTTTTCAAAACACAACTCAAAACCTGGCTTTTCAAACAAGCCTTCAAGAAGGAGAACAACGCAGGCAATTAAATTAAATTAATTAATTAAAGATAGGCAGCATAAAGCACCCAATGCCTAAAATCCAGCTCCTAACTAACGGAATTAGTTCAACCTATTTTTAACTATAGTCAACCATCAGGATGAATTTCTATGAAACACTCAACCCCCAAGTAATGTCTTTTGATATAAACTCTTGTTTGTTACCGAATACTAATGGCACCACCCATGTAATTTATGAGCTATATTTTCCTTTGATATAGGTGCCCTATTGTAAACCGTTATGATGGTGAATACTTAATGACGGTATATAAAAACTCTTAAATAAATAAATAAATAAATAAATTAAGAAGAATAAAGGTTATTCTAGATTTGTTATGACTCCAAAATGTCACTTGTTCTGGTTTAAAAATAATAAAAAATGTGGGACACAGAATTATTCTGAAATACTTTATTACTAAAGGTAAAACTGGTCTTCAAGAGGTCCCATAGTGCATAAAGAAAAATGGGAAGACTAGATGAGCCAAGAGGTCTTGATTAGCTGTTAATTTTTTAGTTTCTCTTTTAGGAATAATTAATATGTATATATCTATACTGTAACTAGCTGTCACTCAGTGAATCTTAACTGGAGGAAATGTGTCCTCCCCTCCCCTCCCATGTCCTGCCTTATGGGTGGAAGGCCTCCTTCCAGCCTGAACAGCCATTGGAGCCATACGAGTGAGAGTATATCAGCCGGCATGTGCATGCACACTACTGGCCCCTTAAGACAGCACCATTTGCAGGGACCAAAGCTTATTAGATAGAAAGTCTATGGTTTGTTACTGTACGTATTGAGAAAATAGATTATCTTGAACACAACAAGGAAGACTCAATAATAAAAGTCACACTAATGAAACAAACAAATCCACTTTGTGGCATCAGACTTTTCAGCGGACGGCACAGCAATTGTTTTGAGTACACTAAAGTGATTTCAAGCTGCTGGTCATTATTTTCAAACTGCTGTGTTCTTTTCATATTCTGTTTGGTTATTATAAAAGATTCAGGTATAGAGTGGATTATGCTGGTGAGACAGATGCACCCATCAAGGCTGTATAATTTTTTTTTGAATGCAGATTTTGTAATTATACAGTAATGTGGTTTTCAAAATCTCTGTGGAATCTATAATGTTAAAGTAACAGTATGTTGTAGACTAGAAAATTAATATTCTAGCAGCAATAAAACAACATGAATACAAAAAAAACTAATGAAAAGAATTAAGAAACATACTGTTATTAACCCGGTGCCCAGTTTTCTTTATACATGGTCGATCATCTGAAAAAGGCATAGTCAATTATAAAGCTAAGAGAATCAAATACTCATAGTACTGATAACTCAGAATGGGGAGAATGCAATAAAGTACAATAATTTTGGTAACATATCACAAGCACCCTAGCAAAATTAATATGCAAAAAGAAAAAAAAGACTGATATGCTACATGTTGCCATGTGGAATCAGTTACTGTATTGTATCTCTTTATCACACTGTACAAATAAATCCAGTGCTATTATTTTAACCAACTGAAGCACACAAATTATTGTAGGAAACCAGACTCATCTTAAAAAAAGTATAAAAGCCAGGCCTTTGCATTCACTCATTGTCAGTCCATCAAGAAGTGTAGAGAGCAACTGGTCCCAGACGAGGAGGATAGGTAGGAGCTTAGTGACTGGGTGAGGAGATATTCTTTGAATTGCTGTTTATTGATTATTTATAGCTTGTACAGTTAAATGGATAACTTTAACCAAATATTGAGTGGAACATATTTTCCATTGAATATACTGGGCTAAAGTTATTCAAATAAAGTTATATGGTTAACTTTGTCATTCATCAGTTTATGGAAAATTAGAAAATAAAAATCCTCATATTCTAGCAGTGCCTTATCCCTCATTCCCCACAGTAATTAAAAAAAAATGTTAGGGCCACAGCAGCACCCAATAGTCCCCTCTCTGCCATCAGTACAAGTGTATAACATACAGATGGCTACCATGGCCCAATTCCACCCTCACAAAAGTGTTCAAAATAAAGGTAGCGACTGTAGCCCAATCCATAGAAATGAAAGTGGTTACCATGGCCTGATCTGGCTCCTGCTAAATTGCTTGAAATAAAAGTGGCTACTTCACAAAGTCACCCCGATCCCCCTCCTCCCCAAATGTTCAAAATAAAAATGGCTACTAATGCAGGATCCCCCTTTCCCCTTTTTACAAAAGTGGGGCACCACCCCTACTCCCTTACCACCCAAAGCATCCTTGTACCCCTATGGGAGGAGGATAGGCTCTTATCTCCTCCTATGAGGTGAATACCTAAATGCCTGTACAGCTGACACTGACCAGCACATAAATATTCATTTATTCACTGCAAGCAGAACTGATCAGATCCCTGACAGAAATAAGAAGATGGAAGATATCGAGGAAAATAAGAGAGAAGATGAGGGAGGGGTAGAAAAGCAGTAGAAGATCCCTCAGCATTTGAACTATTGGATATGAAAGAGGTTATCATGAACAGCGAGCAGTGCAAGGTTCCCCACCACAACTGAAACCCAGGATCTTCAACATCTGATTCAGTCTAAAGGAAAATGACTTTGACAAGTTCATGGAACTCTCCCCACTGCACTTTGTGAAACAGTTCTGGAACAGATCCATAATGGCAAAAGACAAGTAGTGGAAGAAGATCCCCCATGGTTGTAACCCAATATGGGAGAGTCCCAGTGTATGACAAGAAGAGGTACATGGACACAACTGATTAGTCTGGGAGAAAGTAACAAAAAGATAAATATCAGAGAAGGGATGCCGTGCTTCATCCAGTTGTGCAACAGGGAGAAAAGGTCAAAGAATTAACAGGTTGAAGGTTTTTCAGGCAACCAAGAAATAGCTGCAGCCATGAAAGCAGAGAGAGCAGATGGAAATATTTATGCTTAATACATACCATCACATTCGTGAGCTGGGGGACTTCCAACTAACATCAAAGGAGTGCTGGCTTGCACCTCACTCATCTGAATGGATATTTGACACACAGGCCTTCACAAGCACAGCATCAATCTGTGCAATCTGGGTAAACAATAGGGATGTGCAGAGCAAAAGTTTATGTTCATAAGTCCATAAGTCGAAAGGGGTTCCCATTTGCGGTCAATATGGACATATGGAGAATTCCATAAGTTGAGTCTATGTCCATACGTGCAAATAAAAATTTAAACCCCTCACCCTCCTTAATCCCCCCCCCCCCCAAGACTTACCAAAACTCCCTGGTGGTACAGCAGGGAGTCAGGACGCCATTTCTGAACTTTGCGAGGAGCACGTGACGTCGGTGTCACGTCGGAGTGACGCGGCGTCACGTGATTCCCTGCGCGATCGCTCCGGGACCCTCGTTGCACCCAAAAGGAACTTTTGGCCAGCTTTGGGCCCCCAAGCTGGCCAAAAGTTCCTTTTGGGTGCAACGAGGGTCCCGGAGTGATCGCGCGGGGAATCACGTGACGCCGCGTCACTCCGACGTGACGCCGACGTCACGTGCTCCTCGCAAAGGAGTTCAGAAATGGCGTCCTGACTCCCTGCTGTACCACCAGGGAGTTTTGGTAAGTCTTGGGGGGGGATTAAGGAGGGTGAGGGGTTTAAATTTTTATTTAGGATCAACAATCGCGATTTCCAACTTATTCAACATAGCTATGTTGAATAAGTTGGAAATCCAATCGTTTTCGCCTCATCACTTTTTTAAGTTAAAAAAAAAAAAGTTGCGTTTTACATTTAAGTTCAAAACGAATGCACACCCCTAGTAAACAAGCATCGAGGTAAGTTGCTTGATGCGGCGGTTACTACCCTTAACCATTAAGCCTTCTGCTCACCTCACTCCAACATTACTCTCTGCATCAATGACAGGGGATGGCAGAAAATTTGAATTCAAACAGTTACCAACAAGGGCCCTGAACTTGGAGGTTGATGAAACAGATAAGTATGGGAAAATAAGTGTGGCAGCTTGCTGGGCAGATTGGATGGGCCGATTGGTCTTTTTCTGCCGGCATTTCTATGTTTCTATGTAATATAGGGGCCTATGTACTAAGCTGTGGTACTTTCCCCAGATAATACGGCAGTTTAGTAAACCCAAAGGTATTGTCCCCCATGTAAAAATCCCATAGGGAAAAATACTGTAGCTTACGATCCTAAGGTCAGATAGCACAATACTGACCCCACAGTCCAGGACCAGGGCCCCTCAAGTGTTTCAGATCCCTCGGTGGTCCCTGTGACCCTGCCCCACTCCGCAGGTGGCTTTGGAGGAGGCCAAAGAAAATAAGGCAAGATTTAAAAAATAAAGGTGTGGCACATGACCATGCCTCCTTCCTAAATACCTTTCCCTGTTGCTAAAATAAAAACCCCCTTCATATGGAAGAATGAAGGTAGGACCTTGGACAGAACCATTGGGATGCTATGGGCCCCATTAGAGCAGCAGGACTTCAGCAGTAAAGTCAGAGGGGTTTAAGGGGTGGACTAGGCTTGGGCGACCTCTGGAGTGGCTGAGCAAAAGAAGAGCAGTTGGGGTTTTGCAATGAACCTTTACCTTTTTTACTTTAGCTGTCTCCAGGGCAGCCGGGGGGGTTGGGACAGGGGTCTGGAGAGACCTCTGTGGGTTCTGAGATACTTGGGGAGAGGCACTGGGTCAGGCTGCTCAACCCCTTTAAGAAGAGGACTCCAGGAGCATCAGAAGTTAGTTATAACTAAGGAGTTGTAGGTAACTTTAAATCAAATAATGTGGCTTGTGATTTTTTAGGAAAGATTTGTTATTTGATTTCCATCATTTTGCATAGTAATGAGTTGATTAGCATAAATTTGCATGCTGGTCGATTCATTCCGTACTTTTTGGTGCCGAGGAGGGAAATACCGCATGCTATTGCTGTGTTAGGCCATTTACCACACCTAATGCAGCTTATTAAATGCTCCCCTTAGCTAGTACAGGAAATAAGAAACAGCAGCGTCACAGGTTAAGGCAGAACATTTCGGAACTTTCACTTCTTTCAAATCTCCAAATCAGGATGTATAGCATCAAACACAAATATTATACTTACAGGGAAAATGGTGCCCCAAGTACTTTTCAACATCTTCAGGCAGCAATTCTTTGCACTAAGGTAGAACAGCATCAAGACACACTTCAAAAATAGCTTCCCAATCAGGACATCCTCTTATCCACGGGTCCAAATACTTGGGGCAATCGGTTCCTGATGCCATGTGTGAAGTGCTTCTCATTGGTGGAGCTGGAGGAGAAAGAGAAGGAAGGTGACGATTATGATTTGGATGTCATTATCCAGATCCTGAGGGGTAGATTTTCAAAAAATACGCACAAGCATCCATGTGTGTGTGTGCTACCCAGCACGCACACATGAACGCACAATTTTATAAGATGCACGCGCTAGTGCACGCATCTTATTAAAATTCCGGGTAGGCGCGCACAAGGGGGATATACTTTAGCAAATTTGCACGCTGACGCATTGGGACCATCCCCAATTCCCTCCCAGTCCGCTCCAATTAAGGAGTGGACTGGGAGGAACTTCCCAACCCCCTACCATAACCTCCCTTCCTCTTCCCCTATCCTACCCTCCTCCTATCCCTATCCTAGATACTCCAAATTTTTTTATTTTACCTTTTGCTCCTGCAAAGGAGCAGGAGCACGTTGCATGCACCGGCACCCTGACGACTCGCGATCCCCCAGCACAGCGGCAAATGGCCCCTGTATCGGGCGTCTCTAGTCCCTCCTTGCCCCGCCCCACCCAGAAAACGCCCCCCAGCCTGCCCCTTTCAGGAAAGCCCACACTTATGCGCGTACCGGCCTTTACGCGCATGGCCGGGCCTTTTTTAATTAAGGCTCGGCGCGCGCTAGGCCCGGCCACAGGCGTAAAGGCCAGATTTTACGCTCGTGGCCTTTTTTAAAATCCGCCCTTTGGTGAGCACCAGTAGGAAATGGAGAATGAAATTTTATTTATTTAACAAATTTCTATTATACACACAACCCCTGTTTGTGACAGAACACATAATAAATATACAAAGACTAAAATTACACAACACAAAGAGTTTACAGACAGAAATGTAACCTTCAAAGCCAAGAAATTATGCTTGTGCTAAGAAAGAACTCTTCTGAGCTAAGGCTTCATCCAACCAGCCTCTTTCCACTCATTCTTCCCACCCGTTCTTTGGAAAGCCCCTTGACACCATCTGCAGAACTACAGCCGGCTTCCTCCTGGACCTTCCCAGAGAATCACATCTTCACAGGACAGACTTAGATGAGGAATACCTTTAAAGGTGGACTCAGAAAAGATAAACAATAAGTCAAGCATCAGTAATTTGAACTTAATGTTCATAATGTGCCCAGTTCCCTCACCCTAATGCCTGGCTACTTGCAGATCATAGGGGACAATACAGTTTCCTGAATACATGAAGGTAGAACACAGAGGCCCTTCATCTATTTGAGTCTCATTCTGTAGACTCAAATTAGTCTGCATTGATCCTTTCCAAAACATGCATAGTTTAGCATCTCATTATCATAGTTTAGTGCTAAAACAATTTCAAAGGTCGTTTATGTGCATTAACAAAGCTGTTAATGCATGTAAACTAGCTTGTACTCATTTACCACTTGCAATAGCGATTAGTATGCATTAACACGTGATAAAGTTAATATACTTTATTCATTAGTCTCTTAAATATTACATAATAAAATTGCATTTTAAATAAATTAATATTGACAGAATGTCTAAAAAGCTCATTATTCTTCATTTGTAAGTCCATTAACATATTAACAGAGACAACTACGATAACTAATTGTGCATACGATAACTTCACTTATTGTATTCTAAAGAGATACGATAAATGGCTAGTATGTAGGGTAAGGAGTTTATTGTACTGCTTTACTGCAAGATAAACTCCTTATCACATTTCAGTATATTGCCCCCTCCAATAATTATTTTTGTTCGTTGAAAAAAAATTAGTACAGTATTTCAAAAGGAACAAAATTTTGAAGTCAATTATGTATTATAACTACCCCTATGAGAGTTATATATATGATAGATCAACAGATGTACTGTAAGTGTGGATACTATTGTACAATTATATAGTTATATGTGCTATTAAATGCCATTATACATTTGCACTGTTAAATTTTGGGAGATTGGGAGAGAGGTAATACATTAATAATTATGTGCATTTGATGCTTCATTTGTTTCATTCCTTTCAGCATTACATGCATATCGCACAAATGGATAGCAGGCACTCAAAAATGGATGGCCTGTGTGTATGTAGTCAGCCCTACCATGTTTCTTCTAGCAGCAGAGGACCAGAAGTTTCCCAGCAGTGGACTCTAGAAGACACCATGAACATCCACAGCCCTATAGCCCAGCTTCTACATCCCCCTTCTTACCAGCAGCAAAAGATAGGAAAACATGTTGTGGCGCCTGGCCGCGACCGGCCAGTCCCCCCCCTACCTCCGGTGTTCCTTTGGTGCGACGGCCCTTCCTCTGCGGCAGACCACGAATGCCAGACCGCGTGGCCCAAGCAGCGTCCTCCCAGCCAGCATCGGGGCTTCCCCTGACGCGCGTGCGTGGAAGGCCCCACCTCTTAAAGGGGCCGCAGCGGGAGAGACCGCCCGGCCCCGAAAGATGATTTCGGCCCAGAGGGGTATTTAAACCCCGCTGCTGCACTACCTCAGTGCCTTCGCAACAGATTTCCTCTGTTGCTCTCAAGCTGTGCTGCTGTCATACCTTTGTGCTGTGTTCCTTTGCCTCTGTGTTCCTTGCCTCTGTGTTCCTGCCTTGCCTCCGAAGTTCCTGCCTTCGTCCCTGGACCCATTCCTTGGCTTGATCTCCTGGTCTGACTTTGGCTCATCTCCTCTTGTCTGCTGCCCATCCTGACCTTTGGCCTGAATCTTCGTTCTGCATCTTCGCTGCCTGCCTTGGATCTTTTGCCTGGACTCCATTCCGTCTCTTGGTGAAGATTGGTTCCTATCTCGCTGGGTGAACGCTCTGAGTACCCACTCCTCAGGGGGTCTCCTATGTTCATAGGTCATCTACTCCTCGGAGGGCCATCCTGCCTGATTCCCTGGAACCAGTCCTCATGAGTCCTCCTCTTCGCCTACACCACCTCCCAGGTTCCATTGAGGGTTGCCCCTCGGAGATCATCACCTCTCACACCAGCTCAAGGATCCACATCCTCAACAAAACATGCACAAAAATACCACTTCCTATAAATTTCCAAAAACAGATTTATTCATTTGATACAATAATAGGAAATAAGTTCAAAACAAGGGCCAATACGGTGTGTAACCAGATAATTACAAGTAGATTAAATGTAGTCTTTGGATGATAACTGGCAGACACATATAAAATAAACCAACAGATTAAAAGTAGATTAGTTTGAACATCCAACCTCCCTTAGAAATTTTAAATCAATAACTACTGAACAAAATTAAGATGCAGATAATAGTACAGCAGTGACTGCAGCATATTTGATTATCTACCACTTGGTGAGAGGTTATATGAGCGCAAAAAGCTCCTAGCCCTCAGGGAACAAATCTGATATCTGGAGGCCAGAGAGGCTGGGCTTAGACTGGTGTGTGGGGGGGGGAGGACAGGCTGCACAGGTGGCTGTGTGGAGGGGATCAGCCTGGGATGGGCAGACTGTGGTTGTTATGCTCAGGCTTGTGAACCCTTGGGCCAACGGGAGGATGGTATACCTTGCGGAAGATCCGTAGGTTCTCTCATCGGGTGGCGAGGCAGAGCAGAAGACGCGACCAGCTGACCCTCGGCACTGGAGACTGAGGCGACTGCGGAGGCAGATGAAGAGGCGAGAAGAGGAGCTGTGTCTTCACCACTGGAAGTCTGCGGTCCCCCCCCCAGGAGGAGCCCGTAGGGACCCGGACCGCTGGGACTTAGGTGGACCTTTGAGAGGTCAAGGTATCGGTGCAAGGGCTGAATGGAGCTTCGCCCTGGAAGCCCGTGGTCCCCCCGGGAGAAGCCCGTAAGGACCCGGACCACTGGGACTTAGCCGGGCCCTTGGAGACGGTCGTCCCGAAGAAGTCCAAGGTCAAGTGCCAGAGGGTCATCGCTTACCAGTCCGAAGTCACACACCGAGGGATCACCACTTGCCAGTCCGAAGTCACACACCAGAGAATCACCGCTTGCCAATCCGAAATCACACACCAGAGAATCACCGTAAGCCAATCCGAAGTCAGGAACCAGGAATACCAAGATGTAACAGGAACAAGGATTCAAAGCACAAGGAACTCACTGAAGTAAGTAAACTAGACAACGCTGGAGGATGTTGCCAAGTCAGGGAATGAGCAGAGGAAGCTTCTCTTTATACTTCCCCTGCTCAGGCTGATCAGGAACAGGTGAAGCTGGTTAAAGGGATCAGGTCCCTTTAAATCTGTGGAGGAGGCGTGGCCTCGCTCCTAAAGATGGCGGCAGCCATCTTTGATTTCCCCCGTGGAGGAGGAATGCTGCTGGACGCCAAGAGGGGGGAGCAGGGATGGCTCCCCCTGCAGCGAGCAGCACCGAGGCCCATGCTAGATTGAAAGCCCAAAGTCAGTTCCCTCCCCCGGGGCTCCCGCAGCGGCTGACAACCGCAGGCAAGGTAGGGGACCACGATCATGGCCTGCCACGGCCGCGGAAAACAACGGTACCCCCCTCCTTAGGGGGCCTCCCTGGAGGCCTGGGTTTAGCCGGGTGGTCTTTGTGGAACTGCTCCAACAGATTCCGGTCCAGGATGTTAGCCAATGGCTCCCAGGAGTTTTCTTCAGGACCAAAGCCCTCCCATGCCAACAGATACTCCCACTTCTTCCGATGTTTCCTCACATCTAAGACCTCCCGGACCTGATAGGTGAGGTCATCTTTGGAGGCAACAGGTTGAGGCATCGGAGGCATGCTGGAAGGCCACGACAATACCAGAGGCTTCAGGAGGGAGGCATGGAATGTGTTGTGTATTAGGGGAGTGCATTCGTTTTCGCCGTATTGGCGATCCGCAACATATGTTGCACTATTCGTTGTATTCATGGGAAAAGCGAAACGTATTGCGATTCCCCACAAATACAACAAATTTTCGTCAAATTGCTCGGCCGCCAATTTAAACAACCCCCCCACCCTCCTGACCCCCCAAGACTTACCAAAACTCCCTGGTGGTCCAGTGGGGGGTCCAGGAACCATACCCTGTACTCACACACCCTCGGTACCAGTATCAAAATGGCGCCAATAGCCTTTGACCTACTATGTCACAGGGGCTACCAGTGCCATTGGTCAGCCCCTGTCACATGGCCATCGGCGCCCTCTTGTGCTCCTACCATTTGACAGGGGCTGACCAATGGCACCGGTAGCTCCTGTGACATAGTAAGGGCAAGGCTATCGGCGCCATTTTGATTCCTGGCATCCGACGTCACGAGTGCAGGAAATCGCTCCCGGATCCCTGCTGGACCCCCAGGGACTTTTGGCCAGCTTGGGGGGGGCCTCATCACCCCCACAAGACTTGCCAAAAGTCCAGTGGGGGTCCGGGAGCGACCTCCTGCACTCGGGCCGTATTACCAGTATTCAAAATGGCGCCGGCACTACCTTTGCCCTTACCATGTCACAGGGCCGATGGTGCCATTAAATTGACGGTCGGCCCCTGTGACTTAGTGAGGGCAAAGGTAGCACCGACGACATTTTGAATACTGGCAATACGACCCGAGTGCAGGAGGTCGCTCCCGGACCCCGCTGGACTTTTGGCAAGCGAGCGGCACCGAGGCCCGTGCTGGAGCGACGGCCTGAAGTCAGTGCCCTCCCCCGGGGCTCCCTCGGTGGTGGACCACGGACATGGCCTGCCACGGCCATGGAACACAACAGTGGTGGTGTTGAGGGGGATGGACTTGGACTAAGGAAGCTGCCTTGGTTGGGGCTGGTGGAGTGTAAACTATGCTGAAGGTGCCAGAGGGTGAGGGCAGACTGTTCTGGGGCTGGAGTAGGAAGGGCTGGCTGCTGGGGATGGGAGGGAAAAAAAAAATAGAAGCCTCCATGCAATTTTCCTGTGCAGGCCTACGCTAGCTGGCAGTGATCGCACCATCGCAGTGCGATCGCTGCCGGTTTCGCACCCAATAGCGCCACCATAGAAGATGTAGCTATTGTGCGCGAACTCGGACGCAAAAAGGGCCTTATCTTTTCGGCGTCTGCGGCGTCTTCGGGGAGTTGGCCCCGGTGACGCCCCGACTCCTCCTCTTTTGGAGCCGACTCTGCCCCCAAAACCTCGCCAAGGGATTTATCCATCCCTCTCGCTCGCCCGCTGGAGCGGCGTTCTTCTTTGTGGGCAAAAAGGACAGCTCACTCCGTCCTTGTATTGACTACCAAGGGCTAAATGCCATCACCAAAAGAGATCGATACCCGCTTCCGCTAATTCCAGAGCTCCTGGACAGGCTGCAGGGAGCCAAGCTATTTACCAAGCTCGACCTCCGAAGAGCCTATAATCTGGTACGCATCCATCCGGGTGACGAGTGGAAGATGGCCTTTAACACCAGGGATGGGCACTATGAGTATCTAGTAATGCCCTTTGGGCTTTGTAACGCCCCGGCTGTCTTCCAAAACCTTATGAACTAGGTCCTGAGGGAAATGCTAAACTTGTACATCATAGTGTATCTAGATGACGTACTGATTTATTCCAAGGACTTGGAGACTCATAGACGACACATCAGACGCGTCCTGCAGGTCCTGAAGGATAACCATCTCTATGCAAAACTTGAAAAGTGCATGTTCGAGTGTGAATTGCTACCATTCCTGGGGTACATCGTCTCGTCTTCCGGATTCCGCATGGACCCAGAAAAAGTATCGGCAATCACCGAATGGCCCCGTCCCATGGGACTAAAAGCCCTGCAGAGATTCGTAGGATTTGCTATCTTTTACAGACACTTTATTCCCCATTACTCACGCAAGGTGGCACCTCTCACCGTGCTGACTCGCAAGGGAGCCGACGCCAAAGTCTGGCCTGACACAGCCGTTCAGGCCTTTGAAGAACTAAAACAGGCCTTCTTAGCGGACACCTGCCTGCGCCACCCGGACCCGCTACGTCCCTTCGTGGTTGAAGTGGACGCCTCTAACCTCGCAGTAGGGGCTATCCTCAGCCAGCACTCGCCATTAGGACAGCTGCTCCCCTGCTCGTTCTACTCCAAAAAGTTCTCGCCTGCCGAGTGCAACTATAGCATCAGGGATAAGGAACTGCTTGCCATTAAGCTAGCCTTCGAGGAATGGAGGCAATGGCTGGAGGGGGCGGTCCACCCGATGTCTACACCGACCATAAAAACCTCGAATTCCTCACCCACGCACAACGGTTGAATCCTAGGCAGGCCAGATGGTTGCTGTTCTTCAGCCGATTCAACTTCATTCTCCGCTACCGCCCAGCTTCAAAGAACGTCAGTGCTGACGCTCTGTCCCGGACCTCGAGCTCAGAGGAGGATGAAGACCTCCCTCAATACATCCTAGATCCTGCTAAAGTTCACCTAGCTGCAGTTACGGTCAGGTCCCAAGAACGAACCGTGGTTTCCCGATGCCTGCGGAGAAAAGTGTTACAGTGGGCTCACGATTCGCTCACTGGAGGACATGCTGGTCAGGAACGAACTCTGGAACTGCTAAACCGTTATTACTGGTGGCCTAATGTGCGACGAGATATCCAAACCTACGTAAGCTCCTGCCCCATGTGCGCCAAGCAGAAACCTAAGGTCGGGGCGCCCTGGGGGTCTACTGCAGCCTCTTCCCGTACCCACGGAACCTTGGACTCACATAGCCACGGATTTTGTGGTGGACCTGTCTCTATCCCTAGGGAAGACCGTGATCTGGGTCACCGTGGATCGCTTCTCTAAAATGGCCCACTTCGTGCCCCTGCCCAAGTTGCCGTTCGCTCCAGAGTTAGCCTTACTTTTTGCTCAACACATCTTCCGGCTCCATGGGCTTCCCCAAGACATAGTTTTGGATCAGGGGCTGCAGTTTATAGCCCGCTACTGGAAAGCCCTGTGCAAGTGCTTTAAGGTCCAGCTCAGCTTCTCCACAGCCTTCCACCCTCAGAGCAATGGCCAAGCGGAGCAAATGAACCGTTCTCTAAAAACGTTCCTCCGGGCGTTTGTGAATGAAAAACAGGACAATTGGGCCAAGCTTCTCCCCTGGGCATAATTTGCTTATAACAATCAAGCCCACGCTGCCACTGGAAGTTCGCCATTCCATGTCGTCTACGGAAAGCAGCTTAAACCCCCATTGCCACTATCTACGCCAGTCGCCTCTCCTGCAGCACACCCGCGCAGAGGCTTCAGGGACTTTGGAAGATCATTCAAAGTAAGCTTGCCTCCTCCGCTGACACAGCCAAGAAACATGCCGACCGGCATCGTCGGAGAGCCCCAGTATTCCTCCCTGGAGAGCGTGTCTTGCTCAGCACCAAAAATATCTGGCTGGCTTCTAGAAGATTGGGTCTCAAGTTTTGCGGCCCATTTCAGGTGGCCGAAAGAGTGGGCCTGGTCTCTTACCGGTTGCGACTTCCATCCACGATGCACATCCACGACGTTTTCCACGTCTCTCTCCTCAAACCACTGGTCCTCTCCTGCTTCCACCGCAAACCCCCTGTGGAAACTGCCACACCCACAGCTGAGGATCCCACCTACCAGGTACGGGAAGTGGTGGATGTGCGCTTCTTCAACCGTCGCTGGGAGTACCTCCTTGCCTGGGAGGGTTGCGGGGACGAAGATAACACATGGGAACCTGCCCGCAATATTTTGGACAAGTCTCTCCACCAGTTTCACGTAGATCATCCTGGAAAACCCGGTCCTCTAAAGAGGGGGCGTAAAGGGGGGTGCTGTTGCGGCTCCGACCACCTCTCCCATGACCGGGGTCGGGTCCTCTTACCTTTGCCCAGGTTCGCGGGAAGAAACGCCAAAAGCCCAGTCGAGTAGGCCGCACGGCTGCGGCATCTCCATGTGGGAGATGCCGCCGGGGCCCTCACGAACTCTGTCCTCAGCGTGTGCGCGGGGTTAGCGCTTTTGAAGGTCCAGCACCCGGGGAGACGGGACTGCCCCAGGGATGTTGTCAGACGCCGGCCGAGTATAAAGGTCGTGCCCCGGCTTCAGTACCTCGCCTTGCAACGAGGTTCCTTTTCTGAGACTCGAGTTGCTTCTGTTCCTGCCTGCTGCCGATTCCTGGTTCTTGACTCCGGTTGCCCTCGACACTGCTGTTCGCTGCCTGCCTCGACCTGCTACTGACTTCTCTGCCTCGCTTACTCCCGCCTGCTGTCGCCTCCTGGTTCTTGACTCCGGTTGCCCCTGACACTGTTGTTCGCTGCCTGCCTCGACCTCGGACCTGCTACTGACCTCTCTGCCTCGCTTCTGCCTGCTTGCTGCTGACTCCTGGTTCCAGTCCTCAGCTCCAGCCTAGTAGTCCCAGTAGCCTCGATCCCTATGGGCCCCTCCTGGGGGGATCCAAGGCTCTTGGTGAAGAGAACACCTCCCAGGCCAGCAAGCCCCGGGAACCCCGGCCCCTACGGGCACCTCTTGGGGGGGCCCCAGGGTCCCCGGGTGAAGACCCCCGCCTCCCGGCCTGGTAAATCCCAGTGGTCCTGATCCCTATGGGCTCCTCCTGGGGGGATCCTGGGCTCTGGGTGAAGCCATCGCCTGTCCACCTGCTAGTCCGCCTCCCGGCCTTCCAAGAGGATCTCCCTCTCCTGGCCGGTGCAAGGGTCCACCATTCCTCCTGAACGTAACACAAGACATACGAAATTCATCAAATAGTCTTTATATTAGAATTTTCTGTAACTGGATCATTGTTGGCACTTCTATAATGTCTTACCTATTTTAATTATTTAGCATTACTATATGTGCCTTTTTGTAAACCGTTGTGATGGTTTATAACTTGATGGTATAGAAAATATTTTAAATAAATAAATAAATAGGGAACTGGATGATTCAGAAGACTGGAAAATGATTACCAAGGCATTTACCTTTAGGTTACAGGTGCAAAGTCCTCATCTTCTGAAAACTGGTGATCTACAAGAAAAAACCTGGCCGTCTCTGCCCTGTTCACAATGAACAAGTACCCATGTCATTTTTTTTTTTTTAAATCTAAATTTTGCACTAATTGGCACTATTGTATAAATTCTCTCTAGTGATGGTAATGCTTGTATATGCTGAAGGGCTGAATTAACATCTCTCTATTAGATGTGGTCCCTCTAGATCAGGGCAGATAGTATAAGAAAGCTTTCTATTGCAAATTCCTTTCCTACACTGTACTTGTTTTCTGGATACATGACAGACAGTTTCCAGTGCTGCTAATCCATAACCTTTCATAAGCATGAAATACAATGGAAAAATATTTCTTCAAAGTCAATAGAACATTTTGCAAACATCTGCAAAAATGTATTCTCTCCCCTAACCATTGAATAAAAAATGACAAGGTTCTGTGACATATAGGGCTGCTTTCCTCATCTCATTTCTTTAACCTTTTATGAAATAACTAGCCTTGAAGTGAGTGTCCAGTTCATATATTTAGTTCAAATGGATTCTCTTCCTCTTTCCTGACAAGTTAGGAAAAAAAGGAATGTCAGAAATAGGAAATTAAAGTTAACACACAAACCCAACTATAGTGGTAGTAGGAAAACTGCATGTAGGATTAATTCTCATAGCTCTTGTAGTATGTTGCATTGTCCTGTGTTAGTTCCACTCTTTGGAATCAGGAGTCAGATACTTCTGTTTATGAAATTCATTGCTCAGAGAAGATGTGCTAAGAACCTTCAGAACAAAAGTATTATTAATAAACCAGTGTTAATCACTTGCATTGAAGAATCTAGTTTTACTGAAAGCAGTATTTAATAATCCAGTTTGAATTATTGCACCTTGTGAATACAAAAACCATCATCTTGGAATTAGAAAGCTGATTGAGCGGGTCAGGTAAACTTCCCCTTCTGAAAAATGATCATCATGTACTATACATTTCAGCAAATAATCTACATATTTATTGCTGTCTCTTACTTGAAGCTAAAAGCGATCATGCACCATTTGTTGATTTAATATGAGTAGTATAGAATATTTCACCGCTGAAAGGTTATTATTATATTTCCTTCACAGGTATGAAAGTCTCATAACTCACTAGTACTGCAAGTGCCTACAGAAATGGTGAATTATTAAGGTCAGTCATGAGTGGGGGATAAAAGTAATCACTTTATACTGGTGAAATATTCAATTTATTTTATGAGAGTGTTTTTTATTGATCAGCATTCAGAGAATGGCATACAGCTGATAAAGCTTTCTGTCTATCCTATAGTGCATGGATCACATTACAATAAAATATTTCAGCATGAAGGAAGGTGGCTGTATGCATTTTAAAGATTTTTTTTTGCAATTAATATATCAAAAATCTAATTATGATCCAGTCACAAATTAGCAGCATATAATATGGCAATGCCCTATGTAGAAGTCATCAAGCTGTAGTACTGAAATAATAATATATGTATTTTCTTATGTATTATATTAGTTATGGAACAAAAAATAGTTTAAAATTAAACACACAGGAGTAGATTTTGAAAGGGTTACGCGCGTAATATATGCACGTAACCCTTTAAAACACCCCCTGCGCACGCCGAGCCTGTTTTGCATAGGCTCGGCGGCGCGTGCAAGCCACAGGACGCACGTATATCCCGGGGCTTTGAAAAAGGGATGGGAAGGGGTGGGGCGGTGGTCTGGGGGCAGTCCCGAGTCCTCCGGCACAGCGGCCGTGCCGGGGGATGGTGCGCCGGCAGCCAGCCGGTGCTCGCAAGTTATGCCTGCCTTGGGCAGGTGTACCTTAGACAACAAAGGTAGGGAGGGATTTAGGTAGGGCTGGGGGTTGGGTTAGATAGGGGAAGGGAGGGGAAGGTGGGGGGGAACGAAAGGAAAGTTCCCTCCGAGGCCGCTTCGATTTCGGAGCGGCCTCAGAGGGAACTGGGAAAGCCATCGGGGCTTCCCCTAGGGCTCGGCGCATGCAAGGTGCACAAGTGTGCACCCCCCTTGCGCGCGCAGACCCTGGATTTTATAACGTGTGCGTGGAGCACGCGCATGTTATAAAATTGGGTGTACATTTGTGCGCGCCGTGTAGCACGCACAAATATACCCCCCGCGCGCTCCTTTAAAAATCTGTCCCACATCTTCTATTCATGTTATTTATCAGGACAATTTTTAAAGCCATTTGCTTGGCAAATCACTTTTTGGCAGGGTAGAATGACTTGACTTGTTGCCTTCCTTTCACACTCCACATGAAGAGGTGTTCCCGGGAGTGTTCCTAAGTCAGGAGAGGAAAATAACAAGCAAAGTTTTGGTACATGATGTCCTTGCATTTAACATTAGGGAGGAGATGCTACTGTAATTCCAAGTTCGGGGTGAGGCAATATGATTAAAATGCTTTGGGTTAATACAGAATACTGTTGCATGTGAGGGTAAGACCAAATCACTCCACTTCAGCTGCAGCCTACATTGGTAGCCATTTGAGTGGAAGCAGGAGGGCAGTTAGTGGACAAGTTATCCAACTAAGATTAGCTGAGTAATTTGTCCCATATAGTCAGCAGGAGAAATATCCCGCTCTGTCAAAGCTACGCTGGAAGCATAACTGCACACAGTTTATGTGATCTTTAGTAAATAGCCTCTAAGCCATCTTCTGGGACTAGGTAAATTTAACACAATGCACTGTCCCATGCATCATACAGCAGTAATTACTATAAAAAGGAATAATAATGGTTAAAAATTATAATACAAAACACCTTCAAGATCTATTATTGAGATATGGTCCTGCTATTTCTAGATGATAACATTTTATTTAAAAAATGGAGCTCAGATGAAATAATTTAACTGGCTATTACAGTACAGCAGACTGGACTGTATTAGTCAATATTATATAGTGCTATAGCTATTGTCATGATTTATAATATTGAAAACAATAATAATCAGCATGTACAAGTATCTTTGAGAGGATCAGATTCAGAATCTTAGGGCAGTTTTCAGGGATCCACAATTAGCTAGAAGTTTGATCTCTCTGGTATAACACATATTTAATCATTGCACAATGCACATATTAGTCTTTCCAGGTATGAAATCTACAAAAAAAAAGAGTCATTGAGCAGTTGAATTGTGGCCAATTTATTTATAGTTGCCTCCTAAATCCCCCACACACATTCTGCAGCTATAAGTCTGGATCCATGACATTCTGCAACTGATTAATATTTAATAAAATGTAGCAAAAAAGATCATTACTGATATTGTAAAAATATTGCATCCAAAATCCAAAAAATCCCATTACTTTACGAAGCTTTTTATTGCTTTTCCTTATTGATTTTGCACTAAACGTGACATATAATACTTCCGAGTACAAAGCAAAATTGTCTGATGCTCAAATTTTCATCAGCAAGAATCACTTACAGATGCCTTTTGCTATAAACAACATTCAATAGCAGCTAAAGCATATCTACTACCAAGTTTTAACAATGGACATAGGGAGGGCAATTTTATAACATGAATAACATAAATGCTGCCAAAGTGCATACGTTATGCCAATTAGCAAAGTGAATTAATGCACAAACATTGCTTTGAGAGCTATCCTTCATAATGCACACAAAATAATGAGCACAAAGTTACACCTGCTCTTTGCGGGGTTTCGATTTTTATTTTATGGATTTTAATCATTGGCTGTATTTTGTGATTGCTATTTTATGATGTTGTAACCTGGCTAGCATGATTGTTTCACAATAAGTGGGATATAAGTATTACCAAATAAATAAATAACTTGTGTGGGTTAATGTACATGCATACTTTTTAAAATCAAATATATGCACATAGATCCCAAGTCTGCCTCTACTCTGCCATCCCCCCCCAAGAATACTTACTTTTTTGTGCATATATAAGTAAGCACAAAATCGAGTATGTACCTTGAAGTTTTCAACATGTAATATTTTCTAGAAACTCTTACAATTTAATATACAGAACTAAAACACAAAAAGCAAGAAGATAGCAGAAGAATTAGCAGCTGGGTCAGTCACTTCTTCTAAGTCCACTAACTCCTTGGCAGACAATTGAAGGCATATGTGTCTTTTGGCTTGTATAAACTTACTTAGACGGATAAGTCCAGACTTTTTTTTTTCTTCTTTTTACTTTTCTAGAGAGTTTTAAGTCCCAGCACAGTAGCACTAGAAACTTATCTTTATCGCTAACCAGGACTTACTTTTCCAGCACTAAGACCACATTTGGAGGATTATTTTCCAACTCACATTATGGACTTTTTGCATGGGTTAAGGCATAATGCATGGTGCAATGATAATTTTTAAAAGGGGAGGACTTGAGGGCTGGATTTTTGGAAAGGTGGGCTGGCACTTTGCAAAGCCATATCGCACAGTTTAATGCTGAAAATAACTTCACCTTTTTCATTGGCATTAAGCTGTGCGATTCGCGTATTTTTAGGCTGGGGAAGGATTGGAGGAGGGCCCTGAGATGTGGGAGGGAAGGGGGGGGGGAAGAGAGAAAAAGGGAGAGCACCTCTTGGAGTGGCACCATAGTAAGCAGCTATTTATGCTACTGTGGGAGGCCCACCTAGTAACTTGAGGCGAGGGTGAGGTTTAGGTAGTAGTGTACAGGTTAGGGGCCACTTTGACAAGCAGAGTTAGACACACAAACAGAACAGTGCACTCTTGTGAAGATTTGATGTCCTTTGGAGTGAGGAAACTCACACAAAGATGAGATTTGTACATTGTTCTCTCAAACTAGCTTGATGGACTCTACATCAAGCTAGTTTGAGAGAATTAGCCAATTAACTTAGCTAGAATTAGCCAATTAACTTAGCCAGCTAATTCAACTTCCCCCATTACGCACTCAGAAGTCCCCTAATTTAACTGGCTAAATTCTAGCTGGCTAACTTATTAGCCAGCTAGAATTTAGTCAGATAAGTGCCCAAATATTCATTTAGCTGGCTAACTTCTGAGTTACACCAAAATCCTACTCCACCACTGAACAGTGAACAATAACTATAATTAATCAAAAGTGGAACAATACTGTCACTGTGATATAATTTCAAATGCTGATCTTCCGTTTTTTTATATATTGTATATGAAATCTTCTTATATTAAACACTCACTTTGTTCTAGTGTGTTAAATGTCTTTCAGTTTAAAAACAACTTTTAGCCAATTTCCAAAAAGGAATACCTTCTTATTTTTGCTGAAGTTTTTCAAGTCATTCGAGTATGAATACCTTAAACCCTTAAACCCTTCTACTGATCCTAAATAGATGTAAAAATCCCGACATCCGTCCTTCTTCAGGGGATGTAGACACTGTAAACACACTACAAAAAAACGGGTTATTGCCATGCTCTTTGTTTTTTAACATATCCTGTCTCATCGTCCCTTCGATATTCAAACCGACACTATGAATGTCAGTTGATCCTAAGCGTAACAAAACTTTATATACGTCCCCCAAGCCTCTTAATTCAGACAATCCAGAAGCACGCAGACGAACTGAGAAAATCATGCACCTGCTGTATCGGGCTAGCTTGACACACCTCCAATACAAACGTCACCCAAGCTCTTTAATTCGGCCGATCAGGGACTGCATGAACACTTAAAGCCAGTAATGAAACCATGGAAAGCAGGAAATCTTTAATCTCCTTCACAACTTATAATAACATTGCTAGATTGAGTTCTTCATTCATACCATATGGGAGGCAGGTGTTTAAAGTATAGATCCAGAAAGCTTAATGATTATACTCACAATACGGTGCAGGGTCATTTTCAATCCACCCCTAAAAATATTTTTGCCTTTTTTGGAAATTGGCTAAAAGTTGTTTTTAAATTGAAAGACATTTAACACGCTAGAGCGTGGTTTAATATAAGATTTCATATAGAATATGTAAAAGAAAGGGGAGATCAGCATTTGAAATTATATCACAGTAACAGGACAGTATTGTTCCACTTTTGATTAAATTATAACTTCTGAGTTAGACAGCTAAATGCTTCTGAATGGACCTCATTAATAATGAAACTCTGAGATGTACTGCATTTATATGATATACGCAACACTATGTACAATATATGACAGTGAAATTGCAATATGTGACAACTTCATAATTCTTACATTAGAATAATTAGCAATAGTATTTTATCATATTCAAATATGAGTTCAAATATATATTGACCACTATGGGATCCATATTGAACTGATATTGAGCTGAATATCTGGCTAACTCCGATATTCAGTCTTATTGGGCCACATGTACACTTATCTGGCTAACGTAGTAGGGTTATCAGGAAGTGCCGCTGAATATACCCGGCTATCTTAAAGTTCATTAGATAAGTGTAAACTATCTGGCTAAAGGACAGCCCTGTGGCCTGACCAGACTCTTAATGTCACAGGTAGCGGGATAACTTATCCAGCTAACTCAACTCCTCCCCAATCTGCCCATTCCCTGCACCTGAGTTATCCAGCTACAAACTTAGCCAGATAAGATACTTATCCAGCTAAGGGGTGCCTGCTGACTGTAGCCAGATATTCAGCGGAGCCACTTAGCAAGGTAAGTCAGACTTATCCGACTCCCCATTTTCAACATAGCAAGTAATTAGGGCCTTCTTAACATAGTAACATTGAAGGTATGAACTGCTTGGTTTGAATGATCTATACAGTTATCCTTTTTAACTGAGGCTTCTACTTAGACCTTCTGTATATAACTTAAGTATGCTCTTTTTTCAAGGTTATTTTTCTCTGTGTACTGCTTTTTGCTTTGAATCTTCAGCAGCGGGTGGCATTTAGAAACAGCTTGCATCATGATGTAACTTTTCCACCTATTTTCCTCCTTGCTTTGAAGTCTTCTGTATACTCAGGGGCCTGTTTAACTAAAGTCTGTTAATTTTTCATCATTAATGTTCATTAGCAGGTATTCTCAATGCATGTTAGCAGCAGGATATTAGGACTATATTTACTAAAATTATTTATGCAAAGAGAGGCATGTTTGACTGTTGAATATTGCATAGTGCACTTTAAGGCTTTTAGCGCATATTAAGAAGATGTCAGTTAGCATGCATTACCATTAATGTTCACTCATGCATTATTTTTTAAACATGGTTTAGGCCATCCAGTATGCTCAGAGAAATCTTTCCTGCCTCTTTTCTGAAAGCATATAAAAAAGAGCTTTTACTTTGAACCTTTGTCAGTGCTGGGAGATAAAAAGGACAGTGCAGGACCTAGGAGAGTGTGTGAGTAGAGAAAAGAATAGCAAAAAAAAAAAAATCAGTGAATAAACATGTGGATAAAGATGAGCCAATTGATAGTGTATCTACATTTTCAGAAAGCATTTGAAAAACTACCTCATGAAAGACCTTTGAGGAAATTATAACATCATGGGATAGAAGGCAATGCTCTATTGTGGATTGAAAACTGGTTGAAAGACAGAAAACAGAGAGTAGGGCTAAATAGTCCATTTTCTCAATGGACAAAGCTGAATAGTGGAGTGCCTCAGGGACCGCTGCTTTTTAACATATTCATAAATGACCTAGAGAAGGGAATGATGAGTGAGGTGATCAAAGTTGCTGATGATGCAAAATTGTTCAACATTGTTAAATCACAAGAGCATTGTGAGAAATTACAAGAGGATCTTGTGAGAATGGAAGATAGTGCATTTCATGTGGACAAGTACAAAGTGATGCATGTGGGAAAGAGTAATCTAAATTATAGATTCACAATGCAAGGTTCCACTTTGGGAGTGACCACCCAGGAAAAGGATCTAGGCATCATCGTGGATAATACGTTAAAATCCTCTGTTCAGTGTGAGATAGCAGCTATGAAAGGTAAATAGAATGCTAGGGATTATTAGGAAAGGAATGGAAAATAAAACAGAGAATATCAAAATGCCTCTGTATCACTCCATGGTGTGTCCCCACAATGAGTATTGTGTGCAGTTCTGGTCACTACATCTCAAAAAAAGACATAGCAGAAAAGGTATAGAGCAGGGTGACCAAAATGATAAAGGGGAATGGAACAATTCCCCTAGGAGGAAAGGTTAAGGAGATTAGAGCTCTTCAGTTTGGAGAAGAGACAGCTGAGAGGAGACAGAGATCTATAAAATAATGAATTTTTGTTTATATTTTGCTTTTTGGCATTTCAAAGTGGATTATATTGTTACTTTGTTTCATTGTATTTCCCGCCTGAGTTCTTTGTAAACCGGCATGATGTGCTTCACGAATGTCGGTAAATAAAAGTTAATAAATAAATAAATAAATAAATAAATTATATTCAGGTACTGTAGGTATTTTTCCTATCCCCAGCAGTGGCGTAGCCAGAATTGATTTTTTTGGGTGGGCTGTAGGCATGTAGGTCTGAGACCTACTAGTTGTTTTCTTATTGATAAATAATGCCATACTGCACCCTAGAATGGCTTTCTAAGTAATTTGCAACAGCCATTATGCATCATGCGTGAAACTTTAAAACATTTTACCTCAATTATGTCAAGCAGTTACCAGCATTAAAAATTCCTTATTAATCAGAATTTATTTTATATTTATTGCAGTTTATAAATGCACATATAGAAAACAATCAGATCCAATCATGTAATAAAACAAAAATGAATGTATTCTTTCATGAACCATCTTTGCAGAAATCCAGAAATCTTCATAAATACAATAAAATATAATTAATCATCAGAACAGGTGCAGTGCAGAGCTAGGGCAATTCACATTACAACTAACATGAAAAAAAAATGTCAAATTTTGGTGTCAACTCAGCAAAAAATAATCCTCCACTGCTATTTTGTGAAGTAACACAAACTTGCAAAGAAAGAGGCATTTAGAACCTTTCCAGACAGTCACAGCATTAACTTTCAGGATTCAAATAACAGCAACCTTATGAAAAACCAGCAATGCAAATACTATACCAGGCCCTAGAACATTAATACATCACCTATGGGAATAACAGAACAAGCTGGACTACTACTACAGAGAAACTACACACTAGCAGAAATGCTGCATTTCAGTCACACACACAGACAAAACAGAGACCGATCTTTACCTAATATAGAAATAAGAGACCACAAATTAGAAACAGAACATGCAGATAAAACCAAAATAGAAAGCCTGAGAAACTAAAGTCTAACATGTCAAAGTATTTTTTTTTTTTACCTTTGTTGCCTGATCTTTATATTTTTCTAATCAGTTGGTTCTGGTCTCTTTTTTCCTATTTTACCCTTGTGCTCATTTCCTATTCCTTTTCAGTGTCTTTCTTCTACACTGTCTTCTTCCCTTCCACACACACACACACATACATGCTTTCTCTCACAGACTCCCTCACACATGCTCTCCACCCCACACACACAAGCTCACATTCTCTGCAGACACACATACAAGCTCTCACTTTCTCACCCCTCCCCAGGCATACATTCTTATGCACACACAGATGCACAATTCAGGCACCCATTCTCATCCACACACTCAAACCCAGACTCCCATTCTCACCCACAAACCGATGCTCCTATTTTCACCCACACATACACATATTCAAGTTCCCATTCACACCCACACACAGAAATCCAGATTCCCATTCTCAACCAAACTCCCATTCTCACTCATATACACACATATTCAAGCTCCCATTCTCACCCACATATTCAAGCTTCCATTCTAACCCATACACAAACCCAGTGTTCATGGTAGTTGTCGGTGGATCCTTGGGCCGGTAGCAGATGACCATGCCCCCGGGGGAAGACCCGAGAGGGACCACCGGTCAGGCTCAGAGTATGGAGACAGACACACACTAGTTCTTTTATTAAACAGTATATGGAACCACCAGAGGTGGCAGTAGTGAGCTGGAAGCACCCGGCTGGGCTGTAGTCTCTCAGATACTGGAACAGTGATCCTGGATAACTGAGCTGTAGAGAAACTGAATATAGTGAGTAGGCAGGGTATGCAGAGTTCAGGAACAGAACCTTGATGGTAACACTCACACAATAGTCTCTTAGAAGCAGCCCAGGAGATGGAATGAAGTAGGCCCTCGAGGAGCAAGTACCTGGTTCCAGGGAACGCTCTGAGAGACACATGGTAACTCACTGGTGATGTAGGCGGTGATGACTTCCTGGCAGAAGTGGTATTCAGTAGCAAGTCCGGGAACGTGGGCCCTTGAGGAGCGAGTACCGGTTCCAGACTGCGATCTGAAAAGCAAAAGAAAAAGCGAGGCTCCCGAGGAGCGGGTACCCCTGGTAAAGTCCGAGGAGGCAGAGTAGCAAGGTATGTGGAGAAGAGAATCCAATCCGCAGTGATACCTGGAGGAAGCTAGGTAAACCTTTGCTAACTCGAATAGTTAGCGAATTCAGAGACCTTAAATATCCGGTGAGGATGAAGTCACCTCAGGGGGACGCATCTGAGGTTCGCGCCACTGCTGGTACTCGAGTTGGGGCCATGCCGCGCGCGCGCCCTTAGGCTGCTGGGAAACATGGCGGAGTGCAGCATCTAGCCAGTCCGGGGACGCCGGAGGGAATGGCAAGATGACGCCGTGGCAGCCAAACTTCCAACAGGCAAAGGGTGCACGCGCGGTGCGGCCCCGACTAGGGGGTCAGAAGTTCTCGGGCTCAAGTCTTTGATTTTTGGTTAGAGGGTTTTGGGGGAATTAACATTTTTTTAGTTCAAGAATTGAATTGAATAATAACAAATAATTAACAAACCTAAAAAAAAAAAATCAGACAAAAAACAAAACCAAAAAAAATGATTAGGCCTATGCATACATAAAAAATATAAATAGATTGGACATTTCATTTACCGCTAATCAAAAAGAGTGCAAAACAACCTCCATCTTGGGGCAAAAACCAACAACAAAGGATGAGATCAAATCCCAAAATTATTTTAGACTCCTATAACAAAATATAAAATTGTGAAAAAGGTGTCAGCAAGCCTAACAGCGTATCATGCACCATAATGTTAAGACCGCCTGGACTAATCAATCATCCACCTTTTCAAATATAAGTGAAAGAATTTTTTAAAGTCTTTTTTTAAGTAATTAAAATTAAAAAACAGTCCTAAGTATTAACAAATCATGCACCCGACATGGCCGGAGTTTCGCTGTGCAGCTTTCTCAGGGGTAAATTCAACTTGCAAATCCACTTAGACTGTTAGCTAAAGAATAATATATAACATTGAATCAAAATATAATCAGAATATTCTTGAAAGCACAAAAGAATTTACTTATCTTATAACCGGAGGTACCATTTTGTAGTAGGACATTCCATTTCACCAGGAATTTGTAAAGAGACAAAGGAACCATGAAATTGCCCTATTTGTAGGCACATGAAAAAAAAGTCATAGCCACTTCACTTGCAGTAAAAAAAAAAAATGTTAATAATGACATGATGACATCTAATTCAACCTATAAAAACATTAAGATCACCTTTATTGTTCAGTCCAAGTGGTGCAACAGACTGCAACTGTGAGATCCACCTTGACTTGAGCTGCAAAAGCTACTACTTAAACCCTCCCCCTCCCCCCCACTGATAAACAAAAACTTTATCCACCACACAGAATTGCAAGTTACCAAATATGTGAGATTTTTCATCACAATGAGACACTAGAGGCTCCTTTAAATGATGGTGTAAGTTGAATCTATATTCAATTATGCACGTTCTTACAACTCGTTTGGTTTTTCCAACAGATTTTATCACAAGGACACTGGATCAAACAATTCTCATTAGATGATTGACAGGTAGTGGAATAACGTAAATGTATTTTTGCATTGATGGTAGAAATTTTTAAAGATCATGTGACCATAGACACATGGCACACCAAACAATGTCCGCATGGCCATTGCCCACTGTTTGAAGATGGAAATTGCATTGAAGTTTGTGAAATAAAATCAGAATGAACTAAGAAATCTCTTAAATTTTATTTCTACTATATGCAATCCTAGGAGGAATCGCAACAATTCATGGATCTGTAGGATTCGCCAATTGCAGAGAATAGCTGCTCTAATCCTGTGTGCTTGCGGTGAAAAAGGTAAAATGCAAGTCCATTTATTTTTAGAATTTGCTTGATGAGGAAGAAATCACCATTTGCAATCATTGAATCTCACTCGCAAATAGGCTCTTCGCACACAAGACTTTGGATATCCTCTGTCTAGGAAACAGCCACCTAATAATTAATTTTGCGATGATTTTAAAATCATCTACAGAAGAACAGATATCACCATAATCTGAAAAATTGACTCACCAGAAGATTTTCTTTCAAAATTTGTGGGTGGCATCTGGAAAAATGTAAAAAAGTGTTGGAACAAATCGGCTTACGATATAAAATTGTCAAAAACCAGTCTGAGTTTTATGTATAAGAACATAAGAACATAAGAAATTGCCATGCTGGGTCAGACCAAGGGTCCATCAAGCCCAACATCCTGCTTCCAACAGAGGCGAAAACCAGGCCACAATAACCTGGCAATTACCCAAACACTAAGAAGATCCCATGCTACTGATGCAATTAATAGCAGTGGCTATTCCCTAAGTAAAATTGATTAATAGCCATTAATGGACTTCTCCTCAGAATATCTAAAAAAGATATATGATTAGAATGTATATTTGCAGCAAAATGTAGATGAGAATTTAATGAATTCAACCAAATAATGAAAGAATCAAATAGAGGCATGGAACCCTTCCAAAGTATAAAGATGTCATTGATATATCTTTTCCACAAGAGGATATTAGTCTTGAACGGAAAACCCTCAAGATGTTTAACTTCAAAACTGCCTATGTAAAGATTAGCTAAATCCGGGGCCATAGTGGCTCCCATTAGCGTTCCACACATTTGTTGGAAAACTTGCCATTGAAAGCAAAAAAATGTTTCATTAAAGCAAAATCCAATAGCTATACTGAAAAGGTGGTAGTTATGTGATGGGGTCTTGGTCACAAATCAAAATAAGTAGTGGCTACTATAATTGCTTCTTGTTGAGGGATATTCATGTAAAGGGTTTCGATGTGAAGTTACTAAAAAAAGGTCGGTAGTGTCCAAGTCTTGATGTTCTAGTAGACAGATCATCTCTTGTGATTCTCGATTATAAGAAGGTAACTGCAAGACAAATGGAGCCAAGAGAAAAACTATAAAACGTGAAAGTGTTTCCAATAGAGAATTTTTGCTAGATACTGTAGGGCGTCCTGATGGATCAACAATCCTCTTGTGGATTTTGGGTAATATGTAAAAAACAGGAATCAATGGAAACTTTTTCAACAAAAAAGATGCTTCTTTCAAAGTAAAAAAAAACAGTCTCACGAGCAGTAGTCACAATGTCTGGCTATAAAGTTGCAGTGGGATCTTGTGTCAAAGTCCATAAGCAAAACACATCAGCACTGTCTGAATTTTCAAGAAGGCTCATTAAATAACTGCACGGAGTGGCAGTTGCTACCCTTAAGAGAATACTTTCATAAGAAGCTTGCTGGGAAGAATGGGTGGCCGTTTGGTCCTTTTCTGCCATCATTGCTATGTTACTATGTTACTGGATGCCTGAAATGAAATTGTTTTAATAAGTGGCTGGATCTGTCAGTGGTTTAAACATGGCCTAGGCAGTGACTTGTGACAGTCTGTATTTATTTATCCATATATGTCTAATGTAATTTTACAAAGGTCTGTTTCTTATCTAATTTAGAATCTCATCTGTTTCTTTTTGCTGCAAGTTTCAGAACATAACAAAGTTGAAAGGGAAAGTTGCTTCTACAAACGCTGAAGCTGACAGCTAGGATAGCAGTGAGAAGAAACAGTTCTTGAGGAGCTTATGGAAAACTTAATACACTTTTTAACATGTGATAACATTAACTATCTCATATTAATTGGAAATATAACATGTGGTACTTGAATACCATGCACTGTTTCCCATGCTAACTTGTTAGCACAGCTTAGTAAATAAGCCCCTCAATTTAGCATAATTTGTTTCAAAAGCTTGTGGTCTACATTTATGCTTTATCCTTAAACATATTCTTGACCTTCTCGCTCCTAGAATATACATTTTCCCCCTGTTTTGTGGTGGAATAACTGCTTGAGAGGAAAATATTTTTGCATGGAAGTAATCTGTTTATGTAGTAAAAGTCCTTTTCCATCACTCTTAAATATAAAATTTAAATTAGCTGTGCTGAAATTCATTAACTAAGGATGCAAAAAAACATTTTTTGTCATTGTAATTCTATTTAATTACACTGAAACTTGATATTTTATAGCTCATTAAGTCTTGGAAAATTATATTGCATTTTTCAAAGGCAATTTAAAAAGAGCTTAGGTCTTCTAATCAATAGAATCTATTAAATTATTTAATTATGCTTTAAAGTGAGAGCAATGAAACTTTTAGCTAGAATACAATCATCAATATGCAATACATGCTATATAAATTTGCTTTTTTGAAAAAAGTCACACAATAGAAACACAGAAACATAGAAAGTGATGGCAGAAAAGGATCCAACTGCCCATCCAGTCTGCCCATCAAGCTTCCATAGTTATCAGTTTCCCATACTTATCAGTTACTCAGACCACCAAGATAAGGGTTCTTGTTGGTTACCTGTTTGAGTCCAATTTCCTTTCCAGCCATCCCCCTCATCGCTGATGAATCAATCAGTAATGTGTAATGTTGGAGTTGCATCAGAATTGTAGTATCAGGCTTTTTGGTTAAGGGTAGTAACCACCGCATCAAGCAAGTTACCCCCACGTTTATGTGTTTTCCCACACCATATAGTTCAATGTCTTTGTTGGTTGTTGTCTGAATCCAATTCCTCTTTTCCCCCTGCCATTGAAGCAGTGAACAATGATGGAGTTGCATCACATTTTGAAGGCTATTTGTTAAGGGTAGTATCTACCACACCAGCAAGTTACCCACATGTGATGGCTTATTTGTTAAGGGTAGTATCTGCCACAGCAGCAAGATTCCCCTTACTTTATTCCCCTCGCCTTTAATGTTGCGAGCGTGGAGGCACGGTCGCTTCTGACAGGAAATGTGAGCCCTTGGATCACCATGCCGCTCAGGGAGGAGCCCCGAGAGCACAGTGAGAGGTGAGCTAAGGCAAGCACAGACAGAACAGAACAAGGCTGGAATGAAGACAAGGATAACTGAAGGTACTGACCCTCCACCAGACCTGCACGCTTCAGGATTATCAACAACGCAATGGTGGTCTTTGAATGGTCCTCCTACCATTCCAAGCCCTTTCGGACCTGCCGCTGGGTAACGGCAAGAAGCAGCAGGCTGGACGGAGGCCAGGGGCAGATGAAGGCCTTGGAACATGGAAGGCTCAGACGAAGACTCAGGCGAAGACACTTGGAACGTGGAAGACTCAGGACGAAGGTTCAGGAACAAAGATGAGGATTCAGGAACAAGGTACCGAAGACGAGGATTCAGGAACAAGGTACTGAAGACAAGGATTCAGGAACAAGATTCAGGATCAAAGTCAAGTACTAGGTTGAGGCTGCGACGCAGCGTGCCCTACACAGCCCACCCACGGGACTGGTCACGGACCACGCTTGATTTGGGGCAGACTCCAGATGAGAAGTGAAGCAAGTGTGAAGAACATGTCCCAGTTACTGTAGAGGCCTGCACCAGGGTGGCCCTACACATCCACCTGTGGCTGGTTGAGGACCACGCTGAATTGGCGTAGGTTCCAGCAGCATCTAACACATGGACGGAGCAGATATACGTTGGAAATC